>NC_092228.1:23017502-23050002 GCF_036320965.1 Panulirus ornatus
CAAATATACCCACCTAAATGCATCGAAGAATTTTGCCTCCTCACCTGTCATGTGATTCACTGCAGTTCCTCTGATTTCATTCGCTTCAACATCCACTCTCAAGTATCTAAAACACTCCACATGCTACATATTCTTCCCATTCAAATGCACACTCCAAATAACCTAATAACCTAATAACCTTGTTCCTATTTACATTTACTCAACATTCTCCTTTCACACACACTCCCAAACTCATGCGCCAGATTCTTCAGCATCTTACACGAATCTGCAACTACCGCCTTCCAACAGGAATACATACAACAAAAACAACAACGGCACAGGCAACTGAATGCCTTAATCAAGGACTTCTCAAAAATATTATACCCAATCTATCAACTAACCCTTACGGGATAATGGACAGTTACATATACAGTGGAGACGACTGCAGGAGCAAGGATTCGAACATATGCTCAACTCGTCCCCATGCAGCTCGTGAATGCGTCCACGGTCAGCAACGCTAACCGTTACAACACGGAGGTCCATAAACAATAGCATGTATGTTATCCTTGTCGGTTGACGTAGACAATGATAAGAGGAATGAATCAAGTGTTTGAGTACATTTTGCACGCAGGGTATCAAAATCTGATCCATTGCATTTCATAGATAGTACCTCCTTGGGTTTGCAGTCTGAATCATAGATTGCCTTATCATATCATTTCTAATTGCACCTTCCATTTGAGTCACTAAAACTAACGTGAAAGGTCTTCTCGCCTTTAGTGTCTCGTTGCGACAATGTTGTCATAAATATGGTAGTGTGGTATACTTTCCAGAAGGAAACATCAATGTCGAAATCAAACTGGACATCCTTTCTTTACACATCAAAAGAAACAATGACTTTCCTTTACTCATTTTGTTGATTTTGTAGGTACTGATCCTGGTTTAGGCAGTCGGTCCATTGTTAACACAGTTGTTCATTCTCCCCTAAGGGTTGGTCGGTAAACAGTCTACTTGCCTTAGGCTTGAATGTATATATCATATATAGCGTTAATAAAATGGCTTTGATTAGGCCTTTCAGTTGCTCGTACCGCGTCAGCTAACATACAACAAAAGTTCTTAAGACAAGATGGATAACTGACCTTCATGACCCTGACACGAGAGACACCTCGCCTGGTGAAGATGTTCTTGATGAGGTAGTCCAGAGTCATACAGCCCAGAAGGTATACCGATCTGCCATTCAGAACAGGTGGATAAACTTTCTCTTGTGAGTCGTAATACCTGAAGACTTCTGCCAGGCCCTGTAAAGACAGAAAAGTATTAATCATTTTGGTTTGTTCAGCCTATTTTCATCATCTACACACACACACACACACACACACACACAAATAAGAAATGCCTATATAAACACAGACAAAAGCAAGCACACACACACACACACACACACACACACACACACACACACACACACATGAATGCACACGTATACATAATCACACACATATATGAATAGATGTATATACATGATCACACGCAAACAAACACTAATTCACTCAGTCAAGAGCACGCGGACATGCATGTGAATTGACAAGGAAATAAATCCTGAGGATTATACAACAAAAAACATGTGAATTCAAGCAGCAACAGACCACAGGATTCTAAAGAGGCTGTTTTGATAGTGGAAGAGAGTAGAAACTTATGGATCAGCGTGGTAGAAGTAGAAAGACATGCACATTTACAAAGTGGAAACCTGTAAAAGTTTTGTATAGCTGTAGAGAGGCATAAGCTTGTTGAGTGTACCTGGTAAGTTGCATGATAGGCTAGCAATTAAGAGGGTAAATATACACAGCATCATACAGGGGACATGCAGTGCGATTTTAGAGCTGTAAGAGAATGTGTGATGAAGTTTTGGTTTTAAAGAATGCGTGAGAGAATTACATAGAGATGCAGATGGACCTGTATGTGGCATTTAGGGATCTGGAAAAGGCATATGATAAGGTTGATAGGATGCCTCGTGTAGGGTTTTAAGAGTAAATATATAGCGTGGGAGAAGAACTGTTAGAAGTAGTGAGAAGTTTTTATCAAGAGTGTAAGGGATGTGTTTGAGTAGGGAGGGAAGAGAACGAATGATTCCAGATGAAGATCAGTCTGCGACAGGAGTGTGTGATGTCACCATGGTTGTTCAACTTGTTTATGGATTGGGAGGTGAGGGAGGTAAATGCGAGTCTTGAAAAAGGAGCCAGTTTGCAGTCTGTGAGGGATATGAGGGTTTGGGAAGTGAGTCACTCGTTGTCGGCTATTTGGCGAAGGATCCGAGCGAGAAGCAGCAGAAGTTGGTCTTTCACAGATAAATTCCTTAAGTTAGCAAAGAAATCATTTTAAAGAGTTGAGCCCAAACCTCCCATTGACACCAAGACTCATTTAGTTCTCCCTTTTAGTAATAATCTTAATTTACTTCCCAAGTTTCTTAAAACGTTTAATATAAATGTTGCCGTCAGCAACAGTATTGCTATAAAGAATATCTTAATCAGGAACTCACCAGAAAATTTTCCTGGATCCATCTATAAAGTACCATGTAGAGATTGTGATAAGTTTCATGTTAGGCAGACTGGTAAGGATCTTTCTCTTAGACTTAAGCATCATAAATATAGTATAAGAACAGAACAAGAATCAGATTCCTTGTCTAATCACGTTAAAAACTATGATCATTGTATTGACGGGAATAACGCCATCTCAGTTCTCAACTCTGATTCCAGTACCACGAGAAATATAACTGAATCTTAAATTATCAAATACACAAAGAATTATAACATTAGTGAAGGTCTATACAAATTGGATAACTTTATTATTGTAAAGATTTGTAAACAATTCACCTTCTTGTTCACATGCTAAGTTTATGATACTCTCGTTGTCTGTCTTGGACAATCACATATTTGCCAAATGGCGTCCTAGCTACGTCTCTTCGCTGTATGTAAACTTATTTATTTCACTCTTTTGTCTCCCCTGATGATGTGACTATTACACGCAAGTGCATTTGGAAACATATCGTGTTTCACTTACATATATATTATATATTTATATATATATATATATATATATATATATATATATATATATATATATATATATATATATATATATATATATATATATTTTTTTTTTTTTTTTCCAAAAGAAGGAACAGAGAATTGGGCCAGGTGAGGGTATTCCCTCAAAGGCCCAGTCCTCTGTTCTTAACGCTACCTCGCTAATGCGGGAAATGGCGAATAGTTTGAAAGAAAGAAAATATATATACATATATACACACACACATATATATATATATATATATATATATATATATATATATATATATATATATATATATATATATATATATATATATATATATATATATATATATATAATGGCCTAAGGAACATATATTGAAATGATAATTTATCTCTGTCATGATGAGATGAGTAATAATGGATATATGAGCATATATTGTAGGTTTTCTGAATATGCTAAACTTAAACTTGTTTCCTTGCCTATTGATCATGCAATCTAAAAATGGTAACATACCATTACTTTCATTTCCTACAGTATATATGATGGAAGGTACTAAATTGTTAAGCACGGGGAAAATATTTGTAAATTTTCATTTGTTGGCCAAGCACAAAGATCATCTACATACTTAAACCTAATTGCATCAGAAGGTAAGATATCCTTTAGTAATTTATTTAGAAAAATTCCATATAAAGATTTCTTAGCACAGGTGAAAGAGTGTTACCCATTGCCATACCAAATTTTTGAGCATAATAATCTCCATTAAACTGAAATACACAGTTTTTTTTATACACAATTCTATCATTTCAATGAAAACAAACTTTGAAATAGGTAATGAATATCATCCGAGACATCACATAAATATTTTAGATGGTCATCAACTGGAACTTTAGTGAAAAGTAAGGAAACATCAAAGCTACCTAGTTTGAAATCAAGATAAACATTGATATTATTTTACTTGTTGACTAAATCTGCATTGTTCGTGATATTAGAATTTGATACCTTACCCATTAAAGGGTTTCATACAGAAACTAATCTTTTTGACAAATCATATGTGATGGAGCTTCTGAACCCACTACACGTCTTGCTGGAAAACTCTGTCAATGAGTTTTGATAAGTCCTTACATATATGGCAATGAAGGGGACAAAGATATATATATATATATATATATATATATATATATATATATATATATATATATATATATATATATATATATATATTTATCTATTTATTTATTTTGCTTTATCGCTGTCTCCCGCATTTGCGAGGTAGCGCAAGGAAACAGAAGATAGAAATGGCCCAACCCACCCCCATACACATGTATATACACACACGTCCACACACGCAAATATACATACCTATACAATCTCAATGTACACATATATATACACACACAGACACATACATATATACCCATGCACGCAATTCACACTATCTGTCTTTATTCATTCCCATCGCCACCTCGTCAGACATGGAATACCATCCCCCTCCCCCCTCATGTGTGCGAGGTAGCACTAGGAAAAGACAACAAAGGCCCCATTAGTTTACACTCTGTCTCCAGGTGTCATGCAATAATGCCCGAAACCACAGTTCCCTTTTCACATCCAGGCCCCACACAACCTTCCATGGTTTACCCCAGACGCTTCACATGCCCTGATTCAATCCACTGACAGCACGTCAACCCCGGTATACCACATCGATCCAATTCACTCTATTCCTTGCAAGCCTTTCACCCTCCTGCATGTTCAGGCCCCGATCACTCAAAATCTTTTTCACTCAATCTTTCCACCTCCAATTTGGTCTCCCACTTCTCCTCGTTCCCTCCACCTCCGACACATATATCCTCTTGGTCAATCTTTCCTCACTCATTCTCTCAATGTCCCCAAACCATTTCAAAATACCCTCTTCTGCTCTCTCAACCACGCTCTTTTTATTTCCACACATCTCTCTTACCCTTACATTACTTACTCGATCAAATCACCTCACACCACACATTGTCCTCAAACATTTCATTTCCATCACATCCACCCTCCTGCGCACAACTCTATCCATAGCCCACGCCTCGCAACCATACAACATTGTTGGAACCACTATTCCTTCAAACATACCCATTTTTGCTTTCCGAGATAACGTTCTCGACTCCCACACATTTTTCAATGCTCCCAGAATTTTCGCCCCCTCCTCAACCCTATGATTCACTTCCGCTTCCATGGTTCCATCCGCTGCCAGATCCACTCCCAGATATCTAAAACACTTTACTTCCTCCAGTTTTTCTCCATTCAAACTTACCTCACAATTGACTTGACCCTCAACCCTACTATACCTAATAACCTTGCTCTTATTCACATTTACTCTGAACTTTCTTCTTTCACACACTTTACCAAACTCAGTCACCAGCTTCTGCAGTTTCTCACATGAGTCAGCCACCAGCGCTGTATCATCAGCGAACAACAACTGACTCACTTCTCAAGCTCTCTCATCCACAACAGACTTTATACTTGCCCCTCTTTCCAAAACTCTTGCATTCACCTCCCTAACAACCCCATCCATAAACAAATTAAACAACCATGGAGACATCACACACCCCTGCCGCAAACCTACATTCGCTGAGAACCAATCACTTTCCTCTCTTCCCACACGTACACATGCCTTACATTCTCGATACAAACTTTTCACTGCTTCTAACAACTTGCCTCCCACAACATATATTCCCAATACCTTCCACAGAGCATCTCTATCAACTCTATCATATGCCTTCTCCAGATCCATAAATGCTACATACAAATTCATTTGCTTTTCTAAGTATTTCTCACATACATTCTTCAAAGCAAACACCTGATCCACACATCCTCTACCACTTCTGAAACCACACTGCTCTTCCCCAATCTGATGCTCTGTACATGCCTTCACCCTCTCAATCAATACCCTCCCATATATATATATATATATATATATATATATATATATATATATATATATATATATATATATATATATATATATATATATATATATATATATATACAATATATATATATATATATATATATATATATATATATATATATATATATATATATATATATATATATATATATATATATATATATATATATATATATATATATATATATATATATATATATATATATATATATATATATATATATATATATATATATATATATATATATATATATGTTATTACATGACAGCTAGAGACTGAATGTGAACGAATGGGGCTTTTGTTGTCTTTTCCTAGCGCTACCTCGCGCACATAAGGGGAGAGGGAGTTGTTATTTCATGTGTGGCGAGGTGGCGATGGGAATGAATAAAGGCGGACAGTATGAATTATGTACATGTGTATATATGTATATATATATATATATATATATATATATATATATATATATATATATATATATATATATATATATATATATATATATATATATATATATATATATATATATATATATATATATATATATATATATATATATTTTTTTTTATATATATATATATATATATATATATATATATATATATATATATATATATATATATATATATATATATATATATATATATATATGTCTGTGTGTGTATATACATATGTATTCGTTGCGATGTATAGGTATGTATATTTGCGCGTGTGGACGTGTATGTATATACAAGTGTATGTGGGTGGTTGGGTTGGGCCATTCTTTCGTCTGTTTCCTTGCGCTACCTCGCTAACGCGGGAGACAGAGACAAAGCAAAATAAATGAATTAATAATAATTATATATATATATACATATATATATATATATATATACATATATATATATATATATATATATATATATATATATATATATATATATATATATATATATATATATATATATATATATATATATATATATATATATATATATATATATATATATATATATATATATATATATATATATATATATATATATATATATATATATATATATATATATATACATATATATATATATATCATCTCTGGGGATAGGGGAGAAAGAATACTTCCCTGGAAATCCTCCCCTCTCGCTTTTTTTTAATTTTCCAAAATAATGAACAGAAAAGGGGGACAGGTGAGGATATTCCCTCAAAGGCCCAGTCCTCTGTTCTTAACGCTACCTCGCTAACTCGGCAAATGGCGAATAGTTTGAAAGAAAAAGAAAGATATATATATAGGCGTGGGCTATGGATAGAGTTGTGCGCAGGGGGGTGGATATGCTGGAAATGAGCTGTTTGAGGACAATGTGTGGTGTGAGGTGGTTTGATCGATTAAGTAATGTAAGGGTAAGAGAGATGTGTGGAAATAAAAAGAGCGTGGTTGAGAGAGCAGAAGAGGATGTTTTGAAATGGTTTGGGCACATGGAGAGAATGAGTGATGAAAGATTGACCAAGAGGATATATGTGTCGGAGGTGGAGGGAACGAGGAAAAGTGGGAGACCAAATTGGAGGTGGAAAAGATGGAGTGAAAAAGATTTTGTGTGATCGGGGCCTGAACATGCAGGAGGGTGAAAGGAGGGCAAGGAATAGAGTGAATTGGATCGATGTGGTATACCGGGGTTGACGTGCTGTCAGTGGATTGAATCAGGGCATGTGAAGCGTCTGGGGTAAACCATGGAAAGTTGTGTTGGGCCTGGATGTGGAAATGGAGCTGTGGTTTCGGGCATTATTGCATGACAGCTAGAGACTGAGTGTGAACGAATGGGGCCTTTGTTGTCTTTTCCTAGTGCTACCTCGCACACATGAGGGGGGGAGGGAGATGGTATTCCATGTGTGGAGAGGTGGCGATGGAAATGAATAAAGGCAGACAGTGTGAATTGTGTGCACGGTTATATATGAATGTGTCTGTGTGTGTATATATATGTGTACATTGAGATGTATAGGTATGTATATTTGCGTGTGTGGACGTGTATGTATATACATTGTGTATGGGGGTGGGTTTGGGCCATTTCTTTCGACTGTTTCCTTGTGTTACCTCGCAAACGCGGGAGACAGCGTCAAAGCAAAATAAATAAATAAAAATACACACACACACACACACACACACACATATATATATATATATATATATATATATATATATATATATATATATATATATATATATATATATATATATATATATATATATATATATATATATATATATATATATATATATATATACGTATATATGGAATCTTTTAGTTTTCCCTTTTAATGATAATTTCACTTTACTTCCCATGTTGCTTAAATTCTTTAATGCAAATGGTGCATTCAGAAACAATAATACCATAAAGAATATCTTAATCAGGAATTCACCAGAAAATTCCCCTGTGGGCATCTATAAAGTGCCACATAGAAATTGTGAAAAATTTTATGTTGGGCAGACTAGTAAGGATCTTTCAGTTAGACTTAAGCAACATGAATATAGTATGAGAACGGGACGAGAATCAAATGCCTTGTTTAATCACTTTAAAAACTGTGATCATTGTATTGATTATAGTGATACCATCTCAGTTATTAATTCTAACTCTATCTACACGAGAAATATCATTGAATACTCCATTATTATGTACACTAAGAATTACAATCTTAATATTAGTGATGGTTTATACAAATTATATAACTTATTGCTGATAAAATTTGTACAATGATATGTTTATGATGCACTCGTTCTCTGTCTTGTACAGTCGCATGTTTACCAAACGGCGTCCTAGCTACGTCTCTTCGTTGTATATCAAATGACTGTTATATTTCTCTCTTGTGTCTCCCCTGATGATGTCATTATTGTAGGAAAGTGCACTTAGGAAGTTATCGTGTTTCATTTTCCCCGTGGTTAGAGAGAATGATGATTTGGGAAACAGAAAAGAGGTAGTAAGAGATTTGCAGAAGATGAAAGCCGGCAAGGCGGCTGGTTTGGATGGTATTGCAGTGGAATTTGTTAAGATAGGGTTTGACTGAGATTTTCATTGGTTGGTAAGGTGGTTGGTAAGTGTGGTTGAGAGAGAAGAAGAGCATGTTTTGAAATGGTTTGGTCACATGGAGAGAATGAGTGAGGAAAGATTGACCAAGAGAATATCTGTGTCAGAGGTGGGGGGAACGAGAAGTAGGAGACCAAATTGGAGGTGAAAAGATAGAGTGAAAAAGATTTTGAGTGATCAGGGCCTGAACATGCAGGAGGGTGAGAGGCGTGCAAGGAATAGAGTGCATTGTAACGATGTGGTATACAGGGGTCGACGTGCTCTCAATGGATTGAACCAGGGATGTGAAGCGTCTGGGGTAAACCATGTAAAGTTCTGTGGGGCCTGGATGTGGAAAGGGAGCTGTGGTTTCGGTGTATTATTACATGAACGCTAGAGACTGAGTGTGAACGAATTCGGCCTTTGTTGTCTTTTCCTAGCGCTACCTCGCGGACATGATGGGGGAGGCGGTTGTCATTTCATGTGTGGCGAGGTGGCGATGGAAATGAATAAAGGCAGACCGTATAAATCATGTACATGTGAATATATGTATATGTCTGTGTGTGTATATATATGGATACATTGAGATGTATAGGTATGTAAATGTGCGTGTTTGGACGTATATGTATATACATGTGTATATGGGTGTGTTGGGTCATTCTTTCGTCTGTTTCCTTGCGCTACTTCGCTAACGCGGGAGACAGCGACAAAACAAAATAAATAAATAATATATATATATATATTCTTTCGTTCAAACTATTCGCCATTTCCCGCGTTAGCGAGGTAGCGTTAAGGACAGAGAACTGGGCCTGAGGGAGTATCCTCACCTGGCCCCCTTCTCTGTTCCTTCTTTTGGAAAATTAAAAAAAAAGATAATGAGAAGGGAGGATTTCCAGCCCCCCGCTACCTCCCCTTTTAATCGCCTTTTACGACACGCAGGGAGTACGTGGGAAGTATTCTTTCTCCCCTATCCCCAGGGATATATATATATATATATATATATATATATATATATATATATATATATATATATATATATATATATATATATATATATATATATATATATATATATATATATATATATATATATGTAGGTTTGCGGCAGGGGTGTGTGATGTCTCCATGGTTGTTTAATTTGTTTATGGATGGGGTTGTTAGGGAGGTGAATGCAAGAGTTTTGGAAAGAGGGGCAAGTATGAAGTCTGTTGGGGATGAGAGAGCTTGGGAAGTGAGTCAGTTGTTCGCTGATGATACAGCGCTGGTGGCTGATTCATGTGAGAAACTGCAGAAGCTGGTGACTGAGTTTGGTAAAGTATGTGAAAGAAGAAAGTTAAGAGTAAATGTGAATAAGAGCAAGGTTATTAGGTACAGTAGGGTTGAGGGTCAAGTCAACTGGGAGGTGAGTTTGAATAGAGAAAAACTGGAGGAAGTGAAGTGTTTTAGATATCTGGGAGTGGATCTGGCAGCGGATGGAACCATGGAAGCGGAAGTGGATCATAGGGTGGGGGAGGGGGCGAAAATTCTGGGAGCCTTGAAGAATGTGTGGAAGTCGAGAACATTATCTCGGAAAGCAAAAATGAGTATGTTTGAAGGAATAGTGGTTCCAACAATGATGTATGGTTGCGAGGCGTGGGCTATGGATAGAGTTGTGCGCAGGAGGGTGGATGTGATGGAAATGAAATGTTTGAGGACAATGTGTGGTGTGAGGTGGTTTGATCGAGTAAGTAACGTAAGGGTAAGAGAGATGTGTGGAAATAAAACGAGCGTGGTTGAGAGAGCAGAAGAGGGTGTTTTGAAATGGTTTGGGGACATGGAGAGAATGAGTGAGGAAAGATTGACCAAGAGGATATATGTGTTGGAGGTGGAGGGAACGAGGAGAAGAGGGAGACCAAATTGGAGGTGGAAAGATGGAGTGAAAAAGATTTTGTGTGATCGGGGCCTGAACATGCAGGAGGGTGAAAGGAGGGCAAGGAATAGAGTGAATTGGAGCGATGTGGTATACCGGGGTTGACGTGCTGTCAGTGGATTGAATCGGGGCATGTGAAGCGTCTGGGGTAAACCATGGAAAGCTGTGTAGGTATGTATATTTTGCGTGTGTGGACGTATGTATATACATGTGTATGGGGGTGGGTTGGGCCATTTCTTTCGTCTGTTTCCTTGCGCTACCTCGCAAACGCGGGAGACAGCGAAAAAGCAAAAAAAAAAAAAAAATATATATATATATATATATATATATATATATATATATATATATATATATATATATATATATATATATATATATATATATATATATATATATATATATATATATGTGTGTGTATATGTCTGTGTGTGTGTGTGTGTGTGTGTGTGTGTGTTTGTATATATATTTCGTATTAGCCAGGCCCATAGCCTAGCGGTAGCATTCCCGCCTGTGGCACAAGGGTCCCAGGTTCCATCTTGGCTGTTGCAGGTTTGTATGTTCTATAAAGGTGCGCGTTCATATGCACTTTATTCGTATTCATATACCTCCGCGTTGTACAGTTAGGTTCAGTAAAATGCCATATGCTGGGTATGTGCGTCTGTTGGGAAATGACCGGTGTAGACCCCGTTGCTCACCAATGTGAGATGAAGGGTATTCGAATACATATTATACGAATAGTTATTTCCTATTAGCTAGGCTCATAGCCTAGCGGCAGCTTTCCCTCCTGTTGCACAGGGGTTCTGGGTTCGATCCTGGCTGTTGGAGGTTTGTATGGTATATATATATATATATATATATATATATATATATATATATATATATATATATATATATATATATATATATATATATATATTCTTTTTTTTTTTTGCTCTGTCGCTGTCTCCCGCGTTTGCGAGGTAGCGCAAGGAAACAGACGAAAGAAATGGCCCAACCCACCCCCATACACATGTATATACATACGTCCACACACGCAAATATACATACCTACACAGCTTTCCATGGTTTACCCCAGACGCTTCACATGCCCTGATTCAATCCACTGACAGCACGTCAACCCCGGTATACCACATCGATCCAATTCACTCTATTCCTTGCCCTCCTTTCACCCTCCTGCATGTTCTTTTTCACTCCATCTTTCCACCTCCAATTTGGTCTCCCAATTCTCCTCGTTCCCTCCACCTCCGACACATATCCTCTTGGTCAATCTTTCCTCACTCATTCTCTCCATGTCCCCAAAACATTTCAAAACACCCTCTTCTGCTCTTTCAACCACGCTCTTTTTATTTCCATACATCTCTCTTACCCTTACGTTACTTACTCGATCAAACCACCTCACACCACACATTGTCCTCAAACATCTCATTTCCAGCGCATCCATCCTCCTGCGCACAACTCTATCCATAGCCCACGCCTCGCAACCATACAACATTGTTGGAACCACTATTCCTTCAAACATACCCATTTTTGCTTTCCGAGATAATGCTCTCAACTTCCACACATTCTTCAAGGCTCCCAGGATTTTGCCCCCTCCCACACCCTATGATCCACTTCCGCTTCCATGGTTCCATCCGCTGCCAGATCCACTCCCAGATATCTAAAACACTTTACTTCCTCCAGTTTTTCTCCATTCAAACTCACCTCCCAATTGACTTGACCCTCAACCCTACTGTACCTAATAACCTTGCTCTTATTCACATTTACTCTTAACTTTCTTCTTTCACACACTTTACCAAACTCAGTCACCGGCTTCTGCAGTTTCTCGCATTAATCAGCCACTAGCGCTGTATCATCAGCGAACAACAACTGACTCACTTCCAAGCTCTCTCATCCCCAACAGACTTCATACTTGCCCCTCTTTCCAAAACTCTTGCATTCACCTCTCTAACAACCCCATCCATAAACAAATTAAACAACCATGGAGACATCACACACCTCTGCCGCAATCCTACATTCACTGAGAACCAATCACTTTCCTCTCTTCCTACACGTACACATGCCTTACATCCTCGACAAAAACTTTTCACTGCTTCTAACAACTTGCCTCCCACACCATATATTCTTAATACCTTCCACAGAGCATCTCTATCAACTCTATCATATGCCTTCTCCAGATCCATAAATGCTACATACATATATATATATATATATATATATATATATATATATATATATATATATATATATATATATATATATATATATATATATATTTTCTTTTTTTTTTCATTTTCTTTTTCTTATCATACTCTCTCACTGTCTCCCGCGTTAACGAGGTGGCGCAAAGAAACAGACGAAAAAATGTCCCTACCCATCCACATACACATGTATATACATACACATCCACACACGCACATATACATACCTATACATTTCAAAGTGCACATATATACACAAACACACAAAAACACACACACACACACACACACACACACACACACACACACATATATATATATATATATATATATATATATATATATATATATATATATATATATATATATATATATATATATATATATATATATATATATATATATATATATATATATATATATATAATTCATAATTGCTCTCTTTATTCACTCTCGTCGGCACCGCGTCACACATGAAATGACACCCCCTCCCCACGCAACTTGATGAAGTAGCGCTAGGAAAAGACAACAAAAGCCACATTCCTTCACACTCAGTCTCTAGCTGTCATGTATAATGCATGGATACTACAACTCCCTTCACGTATCCATGCCCCACAAACGTCCCAGGGTATACCCAAGACGCTTCACATGCCCTGGTTCAATCCGTTGACAGCACGTCGACCCATGATTACAACATCATTCCAATTCAATGAATCCATGCACGCCTTTCACCTTTCTGCATGTTCAGACCCTGATCGCTCAAAATCTTTTTCACTCCATCCTTCCACCTCCAATTCGGTCTCCCACTTCTCCCTGTTCCCCCCACCTCTGACACATATATTCTGTTTGTAAATCTTTCCTCATCATTCTCTCCACGTGACCAAACCATTTCAATACATCCTCTTCTGCTCTCTCATCCACACTCTTTTTATTCCCACACATCTCTCTTACCCTTTCATTACTTACGCGATCAAACCACCTCAAACCACATATTATCCTCAAATATCTCATTTCCAAAACATCCACCTACCTTCGCACAACCCACTCTATAGCCTACGCCTCGTAACCATATAACATTGTTGGAACCACTGTTCCTTCAAACATACCCACTTTTGCTTTCTAAGATAATGTTCTCACCTTCCTCACACTCTTCATCGCTCCCACAACCTTTACCCCCTCCCCACCCTGTGACTCCCTTCCGTTTCCATGGTTCCCTCGGAAGCCAAATCCATTCTCAGATATCTAAAACACTTCATTTCCTCTAGTTTTTCTCCACTCAAACTTACCTCCCAATTGAGTTGTCTCTCAACACTACTGTACCGAATAGCCTTACTCTTATTCACATTTACTCTCAGGTTTCTTCTTTCACACACTTTACCAAATTCAGTCATTATCTTCTGCAGTTTTTCACCCGAATCAGCCACCAGCACTGTATCATCAGCGAACAACAACTGGCTCACTTCCCAAGCCCTCTCATCCACAACTGTCTTAATACTTGCCCCTCTCTTCAAAACTCTTGCATTCACCTCCCCCATGGAGACATCAGCACCCCTGCCGCAAACCGATATTCACTGAGAACCAATCACTTTCCTCTCTTCCTACTCGTACACGTGCCTTATATCCTCGATAAGAACTTTTCACTGCTTCTAGCAACTTGCCTCCCACACCATATATTCTTAACACTTTCCACAGAGCATCTCTATCAACTCTATCATATACCTTCTCCAGATCCATAAAAGCTACATATAAATGCATCTGCTTTTCTAAGTATTTCTTACATACATTCTTCAAAGCAAACACCTGATCCAAACATCCTCTACCACTTCTGAAAGCACGCTGCTCTTCCACAATCTGATGACCTGTACATGATTTCACCCTCTCAATCAATACCCTCCTATATAGTTTCCCAGAAATGCCCAACAAACTTATACCTCTGTAATTTCAGCACTCACCTTTATCCCCTTTGCCTTTGTACCATGGCACTATGCATGCATTCCGCCAATCCTCAGGCACCTCACCATGAAACAGGCATACATTAATTATCCTTACCAACCAGTGGAACACACAGTCTCACCCTATTTTAACAAATTCCTCTGCAATACCATCCAAACCAGCCGCCTTGCCGGCTTTCATCTTCTGCAAATCTTTTACTACCTCTTCTCTTTTTCCCAAATCATCATTCTCTCTAACCACGGGGAAAATGAAACACGATAAGTTCCCAAGTGCATTTTCCTACAATAATCACATCATCAGGGGAGACACAAGAGACAAATATAACAGTCAGTTGATATACAACGAAGAGACGTAGCTAGGACGCCGTTTGGTAAACATGCGAGTGTACAAGACAGAGAACGAGTGTATCATAAACTAATCATTTTACAAATTTTATCAGCAATAAGTTATATAATTTGTATAGACCATCACTAATATTAAGATTGTAATTCTTTGTGTGTATAATAATAGAATATTCAATGATATTTCTCGTGGTGATAGAGTTAGAATTAATAACTGAGATGGTATCACTACTATCAATACAATGATCATAGTTTTTAACGTGATTAAAGAAGGCATTTGATTCTTATCCCGTTCTCATACTATATTCATGTTGCTTAAGTCTAAGAGAAAGATCCTTACTAGTCTGCCCAACATAAAATTTTTCACAATTTGTATGTGGCACTTTATAAATGCACACAGGGGAGTTTTCTGGTGAATTCCTGATTAAGATATTCTTTCTGGTATTATTGTTTCTGAATGCACCATTTACATCAAAGGATTTAAGCAACATAGGAAGCAAAGTGAAATTATCATTAAAAGGGAAAACTGAAAGATTCCACACAGACACACATATATATATATATATATATATATATATATATATATATATATATATATATATATATATATATATATATATATATATATATTACAGAGGTATAAGTTTGTTGAGTATTCCTGGTAAATTATATGGGAGGATATTGATTGAGAGGGTGAAGGCATGTACAGGGCATCAGATTGGGGAAGAGCAGTGTGGTTTCAGAAGTGGTAGAGGATGTGTGGATCAGGTGTTTGCTTTGAAGAATGTATGTGAGAAATACTTAGAAAAGCAAATGGATTTGTATGTAGCATTTATGGATCTGGAGAAGGCATATGATAGAGTTGATAGAGATGCTCTGTGGAAGGTATTAAGAATATATGGTGTGGGAGGCAAGTTGTTAGAAGCAGTGAAAGGTTTTTATCGAGGATGTTAGGCATGGGTACGTGTAGGAAGAGAGGAAAGTGATTGGTTTTCAGTGAATGTAGGTTTGCGGCAGGGGTGTGTGATGTCTCCATGGTTGTTTAATTTGTTTATGGATGGGGTGGTTAGGGAGGTGAATGCAAGAGTTTTGGAAAGAGGGGCAAGTATGAAGTCTGTTGGGGATGAGAGAGCTTGGGAAGTGAGTCAGTTGTTGTTCGCTGATGATACAGCGCTGGTGGCTGATTCATGTGAGAAACTGCAGAAGCTGGTGACTGAGCTTGGTAAAGTGTGTGAAAGAAGAAAGTTAAGAGTAAATGTGAATAAGAGGAAGGTTATTACGTACAGTAGGGTTGAGGGTCAAGTCAATTGGGAGGTGAGTTTGAATGGAGAAAAACTGGAGGAAGTGAAGTGTTTTAGATATCTGGAAGTGGATCTGGCAGCGGATGGAACCATGGAAGCGGAAGTGGATCATAGGGTGGGGGAGGGGGCGAAAATTCTGGGAGCCTTGAAGAATGTGTGGAAGTCCAGAACATTATCTCGGAAAGCAAAAATGGGTATGTTTGAAGGAATAGTGGTTCCAACAATGTTGTATGGTTGCGAGGCGTGGGCTATGGATAGAGTTGTGCGCAGGAGGATAAATGTGCTGGAAATGAGATGTTTGAGGACAATGTGTGGTGTGAGGTGGTTTGATCAAGTAAGTAACGTAAGGGTAAGAGAGATGTGTGGAAATAAAAAGAGCGTGGTTGAGAGAGCAGAAGAGGATGTTTTGAAATGGTTTGGGCACATAGAGAGAATGAGTGAGGAAAGATTGACCAAGAGAATATATGTGTCGGAGGTGGAGGGAACGAGGAGAAGAGGGAGACCAAATTGGAGGTGGAAAGATGGAGTGAAAAAGATTTCGTGTGATCGGGGCCTGAACATGCAGGAGGTTGAAAGGAGGGCAAGGAATAAAGTGAACTGGAGCGATGTGGTATACCGGGGTTGACGTGCTGTCAGTGGATTGAATCAAGGCATGTGAAGCGTCTGGGGTAAACCATGGAAAGCTGTGTAGGTATGTGTATTTGCGTGTGTGGAAGTATGTATATACATGTGTATGGGGGTGGGTTGAGCCATTTCTTTCGCTGTTTCCTTGCGCTACCTCGCAAACGCGAGAGACAGCGACAACGCAAAAAATAAAAAATAAAATATATATATATATATATATATATATATATATATATATATATATATATATAAATATATATAAATATATATATATATATATATATATATATATATATATATATATATATATATATATATATATATATATATATATATATATATATATATATATATATATATCCATATATATCCATAGCCCACGCCTCGCAACCATACAACATTGTTGGAACGACTATTCCTTCAAACGTACCCATTTTTCCTTTCCAAGATAATGTTCTCAACTTCCAAACATTCTTCAAGGCTCCCAGAATTGTCTCCCCCTCCCCCACCCTATGATTCAGTTCCGCTTCCATGGTTTCATCCGCTGCCAGATCCACTTCCAGATATCTAAAACACTTTACTTCCTCCACTTTTTCTCCAAACTGACCTCCCAGTTGACTTGACCCTCAACCGTACTGTACATAAAACCTTCCTCTTATTCACATTTACTCTTAATTTTCTTCTTTCACACACTCTACCAAACTCAGTCACCAGCTTCTGCAGTTTCTCACATGAATCAGCCACCAGCGCTGTATCATCAGCGAACAACAACTGACTCACTACCCAAGCTCTCTCATCCACAAGAGACTGCATACTTGCCCCTCTTTTCAAAACTCTTGCATTCACCTCCCTAGCAATCCCATCCATAAACAAATGAAACAACCATGGCGGCATCACACACCCCTGCCGCAAACCTACATTCACTGAGAACCAATCACTTTCCTCTCTTCCTACACGTACACATGCCTTACATCCTCGATAAAAACTTTTCACTGCTTCTAACAACTTGCCTCCCACACCATATATTCTTAATACCTTCCACAGAGCATCTCTATCAACTCTATCATATGCCTTCTCCAGATCTATAAATGCTGCATAAAAATCCATTTGCTTTTCGAAGTATTTCTCACATACATTCTTCAAAGCAAACACCTGATCCACAAATCCTCTACCACTTCTGAAACCATACTGCTCTTCCCCAATCTGGAGTTTCTCACATGAATCAGCCACCAGCGCTGTATCATCAGCGAACAACAAATGTCTCACTACCCAAGCTCTCTCATCCACAAGAGACTGCATACTTGCCCCTTTTTGCAAAACTCTTGCATTCACCTCCCTAGCAATCCCATCCATAAACAAATGAAACAACCATGGCGGCATCACACACCCCTGCCGCAAACCTACATTCACTGAGAACCAATCACTTTCCTCTCTTCCTACACGTACACATGCCTGACATCCTCGATAAAAACTTTTCACTGCTTCTAACAACTTGCCTCCCACACCATATATTCTTAATACCTTCCACAGAGCATCTCTATCAACTCTATCATATGCCTTCTCCAGATCTATAAATGCTGCATAAAAATCCATTTGCTTTTCGAAGTATTTCTCACATACATTCTTCAAAGCAAACACCTGATCCACACATCCTCTACCACTTCTGAAACCACACTGCTCTTCCCCAATCTGATGCTCTGTACATGCCTTGACCCTATCAATCAATACCCTCCCATATAATTTACGAAGAATACTCAAAAAACTTATACCTCTGTAATTTGAGCACTCAGTATTATCCCGATTGCCTTTGTACAATGGCACTATGCAAGCATTCCGCCAATCCTCAGCCACGTCACCATGAATCATACATACATTAAATAACTTTACCAACCAGTCAACAATACAGTCACCCACTTTTCTAACAAATTCCACTGCAATATCATCCAAACCCACTGCCTTGCCGGCTTTCATCTTCCGTAAAGTTTTTACTACCTCTTCTCTGTTTACCAAATCATTTTCCCCAACCCTCTCACTTTGCACACCACCTCGACCAAAACACCCTAAATCTTACACTCTATCATCAAACACATTAAACAAACATTCAAAATACTCACTCCATATCCTTGTCACATCACCACTACTTGTTATCACCTCCCCATTAGCCCCTTCACTGAAGTTCCCATTTGCTCCCTTGTCTTACGCACTTTATTTACCTTCTTCCAAAACATCTTTTTATTCTCCCTAAAATTTAATGATACTCTCTCACACCAACTCTCATTTGCCCTCTCTTTCACCTTTTGCACCTTTCTTTTGACCTCCTGCCTCTTTCTTTTATACATCTCCCCCTTATGTGCATTTCTTCCCTGCAAAAATCGTCCAAATGCCTCTCTCTTCTCTTTCACTAATAATCTTACTTCTTCATCCCACCACTCACTACCCTTTCTAATCAACCCATCTTCCACGCTTCCCATGCCACAAGCATCTTTTGCGCAAGTTATATATATATATATATATATATATATATATATATATATATATATATATATATATATTCTTTCTTTCTTTTAAACTATTCGCCATTTCCTGCGTTAGCGAGGTAGCATTAAGAACAGAGGACTGGGCCTTTGAGGGAATAGCCTCACCTGGCCCAATTCTCTGTTCCTTCTTTTGGAAAAAAAAAAAAAAAAAAAACGAGAGGGGAGGATTTCCAGCCCCCCGCTCCCTCCCCTTTTAGTCGCCTTCTACGACACGCAGGGAATACGTGGGAAGTATTCTTAATCCCCTATCCCCAGGGATATATATATATATATATATATATATATATATATATATATATATATATATATATATGTACAGAGTATCAGATTGGGGAAGAGCAGTGTGGTTTCAGAAGTGGTAGATGATATGTGGATCAGGTGTTTGCTTTGAAGAATGTATGTGAGAAATACTTAGAAAAGCAAATGGATTTGTATGTAGCATTTATTGATCGGGAGAAGGCATATGATAGAGTTGATAGAGATGCTCTGTGGAAGGTATTAAGAATATATGGTGTGGGAGGCAAGTTGTTAGAAGCAGTGAAAAGTTTTTATCGAGGATGAAAGGCATGTGTACGTGTAATAAGAGAGGAAAGTGATTGGTTCTCAGTGAATGTAGGTTTGCGGCAGGGGTGTGTGATGTCTCCATGGTTGTTTAATTTGTTTATGGATGGGGTTGTTAGGGAGGTGAATGCAAGAGTTTTGGAAAGAGGGGCAAGTATGAAGTCTGTTGGGGATGAGAGCGCTTGGGAAGTGAGTCAGTTGTTGTTCGCTGATGATACAGCGCTGGTGGCTGATTCATGTGAGAAACTGCAGAAGCTGGTGACTGATTTTGGTAAAGTGTGTGAAAGAAGAAAGTTAAGAGTAAATTTGAATAAGAGGAAGGTTATTAGGTACAGTAGGGTTGAGGGTCAAGTCAATTGGGAGGTGAGTTTGAATGGAGAAAAACTGGAGGAAGTGAAGTGTTTTAGATATCTGGGAGTGGATCTGGCAGCGGATGGAACCATGGAAGCGGAAGTGGATCATAGGGTGGGGGAGGGGGCGAAAATTCTGGGAGCCTTGAAGAATGTGTTGAAGTCGAGAACATTATCTCGGAAAGCAAAAATGGGTATGTTTGAAGGAATAGTGGTTCCAACAATGTTGTATGGTTGCGAGGCGTGGGCTATGGATAGAGTTGTGCGCAGGAGGATGGATGTGCTGGAAATGAGATGTTTGAGGACAATGTGTGGTGTGAGGTGGTTTGATCGAGTAAGTAACGTAAAGGTAAGAGAGATGTGTGGAAATAAAAAGAGCGTGGTTGAGAGAGCAGAAGAGGGTGTTTTGAAATGGTTTGGGCACATGGAGAGAATGAGTGAGGAAAGATTAACCAAGAGGATATATGTGTCGGAGGAGGAGGGAACGAGGAGAAGAGGGAGACCAAATTGGAGGTGGAAAGATGGAGTGAAAAAGATTTTGTGTGATCGGGGCCTGAACATGCAGGAGGGTGAAAGGAGGGCAAGGAATAGAGTGAATTGGAGCGATGTGGTATACCGGGGTTGACGTGCTGTTAGTGGATTGAATCGGAGCATGTGAAGCGTCTGGGGTAAACCATGGAAGGCTGTGTAGGTATGTATATTTGCGTGTGTTGACGTATGTATATACATGTGTATGGGGGTGGGTTGGGCCATTTCTTTCGTCTGTTTCCTTGCGCTACCTCGCAAACGCGGGAGACAGCGGCAAAAAAAAAAAAAAAAAAAATATATATATATATATATATATATATATATATATATATATATATATATATATATATATTTTTTTTTTTTTTTTTTTTTTTTTAATACTTTGTCGCTGTCTCCCGCGTTTGCGAGGTAGCGCAAGGAAACAGACGAAAGAAATGGCCCAACCCACCCCCATACACATGTATATACATACGTCCACACACGCAAATATATATATATATATATATATATATATATATATATATATATATATATATATATATATAAAAATATGTATATATATATATATATATATATATGTATATATATATATATATATATATATATATATATATATATATATATATATATATATATATATATATATATATATATATATATATATATATATATATATATATATATATATATATGTACATATATATATATATATATATATATATATATATATATATATATATATATATATATATATATATATATACATATATATATTCCTATGATTCCCCGGGTAAATGAAACACGATAAGTTCCAAAGTGCACTTTCGTATAATAGTCACATCATCCGGGGAGGTCCACGAGTGAAATATAGCTTCTAGTTTATATACAACGATAAGAGGTAGCTCGGACGCCATTTAGTAAACAAGTGATTGTCCACCTCAGACAGTGAGCTTATCATAAACTTATTATGTGGACAAGAAGAGAAAATGTTTATAAATTTTTTGAACAATAAAGTTATTCAATCTTTATAAACTTTCACTAGAATATGGTTATAATTCTTTGTGTATTCAATAGTAGAAGATTCAATGATGTTTCTCGTGGTAATGGAGTTAGAGTTAAGAACTGAGGTGGTATTACTCCAGTCAATATAATGATCATAGTTTTTAAAGTGATAAAAGAATGTATTTGATTCCTGCCTTCTTCTTACATAATTATGTAGCTTAAGTCTAACAGAGAGAATTCCTTACCAGTCTGCCCAACATGTACCTTATCACAAAGTCTAAATGGCACTTTATAGATGCAACCAAAAGAATTTTCTTGTGGGTATCTTATTAAGATATTTTTTTATGATACTATTGTCGCTGAAAGTAACATTTACGTTAAATAGCTTAAGCACCAGAGGAAGTGAAGTCAAATTATTATCAAAAGGGAGAACTGAGAGATTCTCGGTGTCAATGAGAGGTTTCGGTACAACTCTAAAAATGTATTTCTTTGCTAACTTAAGGGATTTATCAATTTAAGATTAAGGGTCTTTTAACTTAGATCCAATAAAAAATGTCTCCTCAAACTCAGCATCAATAAACGCTGGACTGCAAATACGTAATGCCCTAAGGAACATAGATTGAAATGATAATCTAACTGTCATGTTGAGATGATTAATGATGGCTATATATATATATATATATATATATATATATATATATATATATATATTGGAAAGGATCACAATTTTGCGCGTGATCAAGATATTCCTATGAGTCCACGGGGAAAATGAAACTTGAAAAGTTCCCAAGTGCACTTTCGTGTAACAATCACATCATCAAGGGAGACACAAGAGAGGAATATAATAGTCAGTTGATATACATCGAAGAGACGAAGCTAGGACGCCATTTGGTAAACATGTGATTGTCCAAAACATACAACGAGCGTTCATAAACTTATCATTTTACAAATCTTATCAACAATAAAGTTATCTGATTTGTACAGACCATCACTAATATTAAGATTATAATTCTTTTTGTATTTAATAATAGAAGATTCAATGATATTTCTCTTGGTAATAGAGTTACAGTTAACAACTGAGATGGCGTTACTCCAGTCAATACAATGATCATAGTTTTTAACATGATTAAACAAGGCATTTGATTCTTGTCCCGTTCTTATACTATATTTATGTTGCTTAAGTCTAAGAGAAAGATCCTTACCAGTCTGACCAACATAAAATTTATCACAGTTTCCACAAGGAACTTTATAGATGCAACCAAGAGAATTTTCTGGTGAATTCCTGATTAGGATATTCTTTATAGTATTATTGTTGCTAAAGGCAACATTTATATTAAAGGATTTAAGCAACATGGGAAGCAAAGTGAAATTATTATTAAAAGGGAGAGCTAAGAGATTCTTGGTGTCAATAGGAGGTTTGGGCTCAACTCTATAAAATGATTTCTTTGCTAACTTAAGGGATTTATCAGTGAAAGATCTAGGGTACTTTAACTTAGATCCAATGGAATATATCTTCACAAACTCATCATCAATGAACTCTGGACTGCAAATACGTAATGCCCTTAGGAACATAGATAGAAATGATGATAATATAACTCTGTCATGTTGAGATGAGTAATAGTGGATATATGAGCATACATTGGTGGGTTTTCTGTATATGCTAAACTTAAACTTGTTTCCTTGTCTATGGATCATGCAATCTAAAAATGGTAACATACCATTATTTTCATTTTCTACAGTAAATTTGATGGAAGGAACTAAATTGTTAAGTAAGGGGAGAAATATTTGTAAATTTTCATTTGTTGGCTAAACACAAAGAACATCATCTACATACCTATATCAAGAGAGAAGAAACGTGCCTTTCAAACGACAATACCGACATACTGGAAGAACCGGATGTTGGACTATTGCTATGATAAATTAAGGAAAGAACGCAATAGGCTACAAGTGTCACTAAATCGTAAGTTGGACCATCTTATTGAAAACAGCGACTGGACCAAGAACAGAAACCCATCTTTTGTGGTAAACCTGTCTAATAAACAACTAGATAAAGATTCCTTGTGTGCATTAGGCTATGGTTTAAGTTTTGTATGCTCTAACAGAGAAGCCAGCTGTGTTGATGTCACAAAGTATTTTTGTAATTTAGAAAAATACAGTAATTCAACTAATAATGATATTAATATTTGCAAGGGTTTAGTGTATGCCAGTTTGTCAAAACCAGAGGAAGCTAATTGCCCTAAAAGATTCATAAGAGCTATTAACACCTTAAAAAATGTCAAGGATATTCATATTACTAAAGCAGAGAAGGCTAACACAGTTGTGATTTTAGACAAAAGTAACTGTTTATCTAAAATGAATGATCTTTTAAATGATAACACAACATATTCTAAACTTAGTAAAAATCCATTAGAAGCAGTTAATTCTCACTTCAATAAAGAAATGAAGTTGTTGTTGAAAGGTAACATTTCTCTTATCAAAAATTTGTCATCTTTGTCCCCTTCATAGCCATATATGTATGGACTTATCAAAACACATAAACAAAATTTTCCAGCAAGACCTATAGTTAGTTCAGTAGGCTCCACCACATATAAATCATAAAAATGGTGAGTTTCCTTATTAAGCCCTTTAATGGGTAAGGTATCAAATTCTAATATCATGAACAATGTAGATTTAGTCAACAAGCTAAACAATATCAATATTAATTCTGATTTCAAACTAGTTAGCTTTGATGTTTCCTCACTTTTCACTAAAGTTCCAGTTGATGACCTTTTAGAATATTTATTTGATGTCTTGGATGATATTCAACTACCTGTTTCAAAGCCTAATTTCATTGAACTGATAAAATTGTGTATAAGAGACTGTGTATTTCAATTTAATGGAGAGTATTATGCTCAAAAATATGGTATGGCAATGAGTAACAATCTTTCACCTGTACTAAGTAATCTTTATATGGAAATTTTTGAAACAAAATTACTAAAGGATATCTTACCTTCTAATGCAATTAGGTTTAGGTATGTAGATGATGTTCTTTGTGTTTGGCCAACAAATGAAAATTTACAAATATTTCTCCCCTTACTTAACAATTTAGTACCTTCCATCAAATTTACTGTAGAAAATGAAAATAATGGTATGTTACCATTTTTAGATTGCAAGATCCATAGACAAGGAAACAAGTTTAAGTTTAGCATATACAGAAAACCCACCAATGTATGCTCATATATCCACTATTACTCATCTCAACATGACAGAGTTAAATTATCATTTCAATCTATGTTCCTAAGGGCATTACGTATTTCCAGTCCAGAGTTTATTGATGATGAGTTTGAGAAGATATATGCCAATGGATCTAAGTTAAAGTACCCTAGATCTTTTATTGATAAATCCCTTAAGTTAGCAAAGAAATCATTTTATAGAGTTGAGCCCAAACCTCCCATTGACACCAAGAATCTTTTAGTTCCCCCTTTTAATAATATCCCTGGGGATAGGGGTGAAAGAATACTTCCCACGCATTCCCCACGTGTCCTAAAAGGCGACTAGAGGGGACGGGAGCGGGGGGCCAGAAATCCTCCCCTCCTTGTATTTTTAACTTTCTAAAAAATGGGAAACAGAAAGAGTCACGCGGGGAGTGCTCACATTCCTCGTAGACTCAGGCTGGGGTGTCTGAATGTGTGTGTGGATGTAACCAAGATGTGAAAAAAGGAGAGATAGGTAGTATGTTTGAGGAAAGGAACCTGGATGTTTTGGCTCTGAGTGAAACGAAGCTCAAGGGTAAACGGGAAGAGTGGTTTGGGAATGTCTTGGGAGTAAAGTCAGGGGTTAGTGAGAGGACAAGAGCAAGGGAAGGAGTACCAGTACTCCTGAAACAGGAGTTGTGGGAGTATATGATAGAATATAAGAAAGTAAATTCTCGATTAATATGGGTAAAACTGAAAGTTGATGGAGAGAGATGGGTGATTATTGGTGCATATGCACCTGGGCATGAGAAGAAAGATCATGAGAGGCAAGTGTTTTGGGAGCAGCTGAATGAGTGTGTTAGTGGTTTTGATGCACGCGACCGGGTTATAGTGATGGGTGATTTGAATGCAAAGGTGAGTAATGTGGCAGTTGAGGGAATAATTGGTATACATGGGGTGTTCAGTGCTGTAAATGGAAATGGTGAAGAGCTTGTAGATTTATGTGCTGAAAAAGGACTGGTGATTGGGAATACCTGGTTTAAAAAGCGAGATATACATAAGTATACGTATGTAAGTAGGAGAGATGGCCAGAGAGCGTTATTGGATGACATGTTAATTGACAGGCGCGCGAAAGAGAGACTTTTGGATGTAAATGTGCTGAGAGATGCAACTGGAGGGATGTCTGATCATTATCTTGTGGAGGCTAAGGGGAAGATTTGTATGGGTTTTCAGAAAAGAAGAGTGAATGTTGGGGTGAAGAGGGTGGTGAGAGAAACTGAGCTTGGGAAGGAGACTTGTGTGAGGAAGTACCAGGAGAGACTGAGTACAGAATGGAAAAAGGTGAGAACAATGGAAGCAAGGAAAGTGGGGGAGGAATGGGATGTATTTAGGGAATCAGTGATGGATTGCGCAAAAGATGCTTGTGGCATGAGATGCGTGGGAGGTGGGTTGATTAGAAAGTGTAGTGAGTGGTGGGATTAAGAAGTAAGATTATTAGTGAAAGAGAAGAGAGAGGCATTTGGACGATTTTTGCAGGGAAAAAAAGCAATTGAGTGGGAGATGTATAAAAAAAAGAGACAGGAGGTTAAGAGAAAGGTGCAAGAGGTGAAAAAGAAGGCAAATGAGAGTTGGGGTGAGAGAGTATCATTAAATTTTAGGGAGAATAAAAAGATGTTCTGGAAGGAGGTAAATAAAATCCGTAAGACAAGGGAGCAAATGGGAACTTCAGTGAAGGGCGCTAATGGGGAGGTGAAAACAAGTAGTGGTGATGTGAGAAGGAGATGGAGTGAGTATTTTGAAGGTTTGCTGAATGTGTTTGATGATAGAGTGGAGGATATAGGGTGTCTTGGTCGAGGTGGTGTGCAAAGTGAGAGGGTTGGGGAAAATGATTTGGTAAACAGAGAAGAGGTAGTAAAAGCTTTGCGGAAGATGGAAGCCGGCAAGGCAGCAGGTTTGGATGGTATTGCAGTGGAATTTTTTAAAAAGGGGGTGACTGTATTGTTGACTGGTTGGTAAGGTTATTTAATGTATGTATGACTCATGGTGAGGTGCCTCAGGATTGCCGGAATACGTGCATAGTGCCATTGTACAAAGGCAAAGGGGATAAGAGTGAGTGCTCAAATTACAGAGGTATAAGTTTGTTGAGTATTCCTGGTAAATTATATGGGAGGGTATTGATTGAGAGGGTGAAGACATGTACAGAGCATCAGATTGGGGAAGAGCAGTGTGGTTTCAGAAGTGGTAGAGGATGTATGGATCAGGTGTTTCCTTTGAAGAATGTATTTGAGAAATACTTAGAAAAGCAAATGGATTTGTATGTATCATTTATGGATCTGGAGAAGGCATATGATAGAGTTGGTAGAGATGCTCTGTGGAAGGTATTAAGAATATATGGATTGGGTGGGAAGTTGTTAGTGAAAAGTTTTTATCGAGGATGTAAGGCATGTGTACGTGTAGGAAGAGAGGAAAGTGATTGGTTCTCAGTGAATGTAGGTTTGCGGCAGGGGTGTGTGATGTCTCCATGGTTGTTTAATTTGTTTATGGATGGGGTTGTTAGGGAGGTGAATGCAAGAGTTTTGGAAAGAGGGGCAAGAATCAAGTCTGTTCTGGATGAGAGAGCTTGGGAAGTGAGTCAGTTGTTGTTCGCTGATGATACAGCGCTGCTAGCTGATTCATGTGAGAAGCTGCAGAAACTGGTGACTGAGTTTGGTAAAGTGTGTGAAAGAAGAAACTTAAGAGTAAATGTGAATAAGAGCAAGGTTTTTAGGTACAGTAGGGTTGAGGGTCAAGTCAATTGAGAGGTAAGTTTGAATGGAGAAAAACTGGAGGAAGTAAAGTGTTTTAGATATTTGTGAGTGGATCTGGCAACGGATGGAACCATGGAAGCGGAAGTGAATCATAGAGTGGGGGAGGGGGCGAAAATTCTGGGAGCCTTGAAGAATGTGTGGAAGTCCAGAACATTATCTCGGAAAGCAAAAATGGGTATGTTTGAAGGAATAGTGGTTCCAACAATGTTGTATGGTTGCGAGGCGTGGGCTATGGATAGAGTTGTGTGCAGGAGAGTGGATGTGCTGGAAATGAGATGTTTGAGGACAATATGTGGTGTGAGGTGGTTTGATCGAGTAAGTAATGTAAGGGTAAGAGAGATGTGTGGAAATAAAAAGAGCGTGGTTGAGAGAGCAGAAGAAGGTGTTTTGAAATGGGTTGGGCACATGGAGAGAATGAGTGAGGAAAGATTGACCAAGAGGATATATGTGTCGGAAGTGGAGGGGTCGAGGAGAAGTGGGAGACCAAATTGGAGGTGGAAAGATGGGGTGAAAAAGATTTTGAGTGATCGGGGCCTGAACATGCAGGAGGGTGAAAGGCGGGCAAGGAATAGAGTGAACTGGATCGATGTGGTATACCGGGGTTGACGTGCTGTCAGTGGATTGAATCAGGGCATGTGAAGCGTCTGGGGTAAACCATGGAAAGCTGTGTGGAGCCTGGATGTGGAAAGGGAGCTGTGTTTTCGGGCATTATTGCATGACAGCTAGAGACTGAGTGTGAACGAATGAGGCCTTTGTTGTCTTCTCCTAGCGCTACTCCGCACACATGAGGGGGGAGGGGGATGGTATTCCATTTGTGGCGAGGTGGCGATGGGAATGAATAAAGGCAGACAGTGTGAATTGTGTGCATGGGTATATATGTATGTGTCCTTGTGTGTATATATATGTGTACATTGAGATGTATAGGTATGTATATTTGCGTGTGTGGATGTGTGGGTATATACATGTGTATGGGGGTGGGTTTGGCCATTTCTTTCTTCTGTTTCCTTGCGCTACCTCGGAAACACGGGAGACAACGACAAGGCAAAATAAAGAAAAAAAAGATAATAATATAATTTTGATAATAATTTCACTTTGCTTCCCATGTTGCTTAAATCCTTTAATGTAAATGTTGCTTTTAGCAACAATAATACTATAAAGAATATCTTAATCAGGAATTCACCAGAAAATTCTCTTGGTTGCATCTATAAAGTTCCTCTTGGAAACTGTGATAAATTTTATGTTGGTCAGACTGGTAAGGATCTTTCTGTTAGACTTAAGCAACATAAATATAGTATAAGAACGGGACAAGAATCAAATGCCTTGTTTAATCATGTTAAAAACTATGACCATCGTACTGACTGGAGTAATGCCATCTCAGTTGTTAACTCTAACTCTATTACCAAGAGAAATGTAATTGAATCTTCTATTATTACATGCACAAAAAATTATAATCTTAATATTAGTGATGGTCTGTACAAATTAGTTAACTTTATTGTTGATAAGATTTGTAAAATGATAAGTTTATGAACGCTCGTTGTATGTTTTGGACAATCACATGTTTACCAAATGGCGTCCTAGCTTCGTCTCTTCGATGTATATGAACTGACTGTTATATTCCTCTCTTGTGTCTCCCCTGATGATGTGATTATTACACGAAAGTGCACTTGGGAACTTTTCGTGTTTCATTTTCCCCGTGGACACATAGGAATATATATATATATATATATATATATATATATATATATATATATATATATATATATATATATATATATATATATATATATATATATATATATATATATATATATATATATTTCATATGTATGTATATGTATGTGTGTGTGTGTGTTTGTGTATATGTATATATATATGTATATCATCCCTGGGGATAGGGGTGAAAGAATGCTTCCCACGTATTCCTCGCGTGTCGTAGAAAGCGACTAGAGGGGACGGGAGCGGGGGGCCAGAAATCCTCCCCTCCTTGTATTAACTTTCTAAAATGGGAAAACAGAAGAAGGAGTCACGCGGGGAGTGCTCATCCTCCTCGAAGGTTCAGAGTGGGGTGCCTAAATGTGTGTGGATGTAACCAAGATGTGAAAAAAGGAGAGATAGGTAGTATGTTTGAGGAAAGGAACCTGGATGTTTTGGCCCTGAGTGAAACGAAGTTCAAGGGTAAAGGGGAAGAGTGGTTTGGGAATGTCTGGGGAGTAAAGTCAGGGGTTAGTGAGAGGACAAGAGCAAAAGAAGGAGCCGCAATACTCCTGAAACAGGAGTTGTGGGAGTATATGATAGAGTGTAAGAAAGTAAATTCTCGATTGATATGGGTAAAACTGAAAGTTGATGGAGAGAGATGGGTGATTATTGGTGAATATGCACCTGGGCATGAGAAGAAAGATCATGAGAGGCAAGTGTTTTGGGAGCAGCTGAATGAGTGTGTTAGTGGTTTTGATGCACGAGACCGGGTTATAGTGATGGGTGATTTGAATGCAAAGGTGAGTAATGTGGCAGTTGAGGGAATAATTGGTATACATGGGGTGTTCAGTGTTGTAAATGGAAATGGTGAAGAGCTTGTAGATTTATGTGCTGAAAAAGGACTGATGATTGGGAATACCTGGTTTAAAAAGCGAGATATACATAAGTATACTTATGTAAGTAGGAGAGATGGCCAGAGAGCGTTATTGGATTACGTGTTAATTGACAGGCGTGCGAAAGAGAGACTTTTGGATGTTAATGTGCTGAGAGGTGCAACTGAAGGGATGTCTGATCATTATCTTGTGGAGGCTAAGGTGAAGATTTGTATGGGTTTTCAGAAAAGAAGAGTGAATGTTGGGGTGAAGAGGGTGGTGAGAGTAATTGAGCTTGGGAAGGAGACCTGTGTGAGGAAGTACCAGGAGAGACTGAGTACAGAATGGAAAAAGGTGAGAACAATGGAAGTAAGGGGAGTGTGGGAGAAATGGGAATTTATTAAAAAAGGGGGTGACTGTATTGTTGACTGGTTGGTAAGGTTATTTAATGTATGTATGACTCATGGTGAGGTGCCTGAGGATTGGCGGAATGCGTGCATAGTGCCATTGTACAAAGGCAAAGGGGATAAGAGTGAGTGCTCAAATTACAGAGGTATAAGTTTGTTGAGTATTCCTGGTAAATTATATGGGAGGGTATTGATTGAGAGGGTGAAGGCATGTACAGAGCATCAGATTGGGGAAGAGCAGTGTGGTTTCAGAAGTGGTAGAGGATGTGTGGATCAGGTGTTTGCTTTGAAGAATGTATGTGAGAAATACTTAGAAAAGCAAATGGATTTGTATGTAGCATTTATGGATCTGGAGAAGGCATATGATAGAGTTGATAGAGATGCTCTGTGGAAGGTATTAAGAATATATGGTGTGGGAGGCAAGTTGTTAGAAGCAGTGAAAAGTTTTTATCGAGGATGTAAGGCATGTGTACTTGTAGGAAGAGAGGAAAGTGATTGGTTCTCAGTGAATGTAGGTTTGCGGCAGGGGTGTGTGATGTCTCCAAGGTTGTTTAATTTGTTTATGGATGGGGTTGTTAGGGAGGTAAATGCAAGAGTTTTGGAAAGAGGGGCAAGTATGAAGTCTGTTGGGGATGAGAGAGCTTAGGAAGTGAGTCAGTTGTTGTTCGCTGATGATACAGCGCTGGTGGCTGATTCATGTGAGAAACTGCAGAAGCTGGTGACTGAGTTTGGTAAATTGTGTGGAAGAAGAAAGTAAAGAGTAAATGTGAATAAGAGCAAGGTTATTAGGTACAGTAGGGTTGAGGGTCAAGTCAATTGGGAGGTGTGTTTGAATGGAGAAAAACTGGAGGAAGTGAAGTGTTTTAGATATCTGGGAGTGGATCTGGCAGCGGATGGAACCATGGAAGCGGAAGTGGATCATAGGGTGGGGGAGGGGGCGAAAATTCTGGGTGCCTTGAAGAATGTGTGGAAGTCGAGAACGTTATCTCGGAAAGCAAAAATGTGTATGTTTGAAGGAATAGTGGTTCCAACAATGGAGGATGGATGTGCTGGAAATGAGATGTTTGAGGACAATGTGTGGTGTGAGGTGGTTTGATCGAGTGAGTAACATAAGGGTAAGAGAGATGTATGGAAATAAAAAGAGCGTGGTTGAGAGAGCAGAAGAGGGTGTTTTGAAGTGGTTTGGGCACATGGAGAGAATGAATGAGGAAAAATTGACCAAGAGGATACATGCGTCGGAG
>NC_092228.1:23052502-23095002 GCF_036320965.1 Panulirus ornatus
GGTTCCATCCGCTGCCAGATTCACTCCCACATATCTAAAACACTTCACTTCCTCCAGTTTTTCTCCATTCAAACTCACCTCCCAATTGAAATGACCCTCAACCCTACTGTACTTAATAACCTTGCTCTTATTCACATTTACTCTTAACTCTCTTCTTTCACACACTTTACCAAACTCAGTCACCAGCTTCTGCAGTTTCTCACATGAATCAGCCACCAGCGCTGTATCATCAGCGAACAACAACTGACTCACTTCCCAATCTCTCTCATCCAGAACAGACTTCATACTTGCCCCTCTTTCCAAAACTCTTGCATTCACCTCCCTAACAACCCCATCCATAAACAAATTAAACAACCATGGAGACATCACACACCCCTGCCGCAAACCTACATTCACTGAGAACCAATCACTTTCCTCTCTTCCTACACGTACACATGCCTTACATCCTCGATAAAAACTTTTCACTGCTTCTAACAACTTGCCTCCCACACCATATATTCTTAATACCTTCCGCAGAGCATCTCTATCAACTCTATCCTATGCCTTCTCGAGATCCATAAATGCTGCATACAAATCCAGTTGCTTTTCTAAGTATTTCTCACATACATTCTTCAAAGCAAACACCTGATCCACACATCCTCTACCATATATATATATATATATATATATATATATATATATATATATATATATATATATATATATATATATATATATATATATATATATATATATATATATATATATATATATATATATATATATATATATATATATATATATATATATATATATATATATATATATATATATATATATATATATATATATATATATATATATACATATATATATATATATATATATATATATATATATATATATATATATATATATATATATATATATATATATATATATATATATATATATATATACACAGACACATATATATATATATATATATATATATACACAGACACATATATATATGTACATATGCAAATAATTCACACTGTCTGCCTTTATTCATTTGATCGCCACCTCGCCACACCTGAAATAACATCCCCTACCCCCTCATGTGTGCGAGGTAGCGCTAGGAAAAGACAACAAAGGCCCCATTCGTTCACACTCAGTCTCTGGCTGTCATGCAATAATGCCCGAAACCACAGCTCCCTTTCCCCATCCAGGCCCCACAGAACTTTCCATGGTTTACCGCAGACGCTTTACATGCCCTGATTCAATCCATTGACAGCACGTCGACCCGGTATATCCCATCGATCCAATTCACTCTATTTCTTGCCCGCCTTTCATCCTCCTGCAAGTTCAGGCCCCGATCACTCAAAATCTTTTTCACTCCATCTCTCCACCTCCAACTTGGTCTCCCACTTCTCCTCGTTCCCTCCACCTCCGACACATATATCCTCTTGGTGAATCTTTCCTCACTCATTCTCTCCATGTGCCCAAACCGTTTCAAAACACCCTCTTCTTCTCTCTCAACCACGCTCTTTTTATTTCCACACATCTCTCTTATCCTTACATTACTTACTCGATTAAATCACCTCACACCACATATTAACCTCAAATATCTCATTTCCAGCACATCCACCCTCCTTCGCACAACTCTATCCATAGCCCACGCCTCGCAACCATACAACATTAATGGAACCACTATTCATTCAAACATAGCCTTTTTTGCTTTAGGAGATAATGTTCTCGACTTCCACACCTTTTTGAAGGCTCACAGGATTTTCGACCCCTTCCGCACTCTATGATTCACTTCCGCTTTCATAGTTGCATCCGCTGCCAGATCCACTCCCAGATATCTAAAACACTTTTCTTCCACTATATATATATATATATATATATATATATATATATATATATATATATATATATATATATATATATTTTGTCGCTGTCTCCCGCGTTTGCGAGGTAGCGCAAGGAAACAGACTAAAGAAATGGCCCAACCCACCCCCATACACATGTATATACATACGTCCACACACGCAAATATACATACCTACACAGCTTTCCATGGGTTACCCCAGACGCTTCACATGCCCTGATTCAATCCACTGACAGCACGTCAACCACGGTATACCACATCGATCCAATTCACTCTATTCCTTGCCATCCTTTCACCCTCCTGCATGTTCAGGCCCCGATCACACAAAATCTTTTTCACTCCATCTTTCCACCTCCAATTTGGTCTCCCAATTCTCCTCGTTCCCTCCACCTCCGACACATATATCCTCTTGGTCAATCTTTCCTCACTCATTCTCTCCATGTGCCCAAACCATTTCAAAACACCCTCTTCTTGTATTTCAACCACGCTCTTTTTATTTCCACACATCTCTCTTACCCTTACGTTACTTACTCGATCAAACCACCTCACACCACACATTGTCCTCAAACATCTCATTTCCAGCACATCCATCCTCCTGCGCACAACTCTCTCCATAGCCCACGCCTCGCAACCATACAACATTGTTGGAACCACTATTCCTTCAAACATACCCATTTTTGCTTTCCGAGATAATGTTCTAGACTTCCACACATTCTTCAAGGCTCCCAGGATTTTCGCCCCCTCCCCCACACTATGATCCACTTCCGCTTCCATGGTTCCATCCGCTGCCAGATCCACTCCCAGATATCTAAAACTCTTTACTTCCTCCAGTTTTTCTCCATTCAAACTTACCTCCCAATTGACTTGACCCTCAACCCTACTGTACCTAATTACCTTGCTCTTATTCACATTTATTGTTAGCTTTCTTCTTTCACACACTTTACCAAACTCAGTCACCAGCTTCTGCAGTTTCTCACATGAATCAGCCACCAGCGCTGTATCATCAGCGAACAACAACTGACTCACTTCCCAAGCTCTCTCATCCCCAACAGACTTCATACTTGCCCCTTCATACGTATATATATATATATATATATATATATATATATATATATATATATATATATATATATATATATATATATATATATATATATATATATATATATATATATATATATATATATATATATATATATATGTATATATATATATATATATATGTATATATATCTCTGGGGATAGGGGAGAAAGAATACTTCCCACGTATTCCCTGCGTGTCGTAGAAGGCGACTAAAAGTGGAGGGAGCGGGTGGCTGGAAATCCTCCCGTCTCTTTTTTTTTCAAGTTTCCAAAAGAAGGAACTGAGAAGGGGGGCCAGGTGAGGATATTCCCTCAAAGGCCCAGTCCTCTGTTCTTAACGCTACTTCGCTAATGCGGGAAATGGCGAATATTATGAAAGAAAGAGAAAAGAAATATATATGTATATATATATATATATATATATATATATATATATATATATATATATATATATATATATATATATATATATATATATATATATATATATATATATATACATAAATATATATATATATATATATATATATATATATATATATATATATATATATATATATATATATATATATATATATATATATATATATATATATATATATATATATATATATACATATATATATATAAATATATATATATATATATATATATATATATATATATATATATATATATATATATATATATATATATATATATATATATATATATATATATATATATATATATATATATATATATATATATATATATATATATATATAATGGAGAAAAACTGGAGGAAGTGAAGTGTTTTTGATATCTGGGAGTGGATTTTGCAGCAGATGGAACCATGGAAGCGGAAGTGAATTATAGGGTGGGGGAGGGTGCGAAAGTTCTGGGAGAGTTGAAGAATGTGTGGAAGTCGAGAGAATTATCTCGGAAAGCAAAAATGGGTATGTTTGAACAATGTTATAGGTTCGCGAGGCGTGGGCTATGGATAGAGTTGTGCGGAGGAGGGTGGATGTGCTGGAAAGGGATGTTTGAGGACAATATGTGATGTGAGGTGGCTTGATCGAGTAAGTAATAATAAGGTAAGAAAGATGTATGGAGATAAAAATTGTGTGGTTGAGAAAGCAGAAGAGGGTGTGTTGAAATGGTTTGGCCACATGGAGTAATGAGTGAGGAAAATTGACCAAGAGGATATATGTGTCAGATGTGGAGGGAACGAGGAGAAGTGGGAGACCAAATTGGAGGTGGAAAGATGGAATGAAAAAGATTTTGAGTGATAGGGACCTGAACATGCAGGAGGGCGAAAGGCGCGCAAGGAATAGGGTGAATTGGAACGATATGGTATACCAGGGTCGACGTGCTGTCAATGGATTCAACCAGGGCATGCGAAGCGTGTGGGATAAACCATGGAAAGTTCTGTGGGGTCTGGATGTGGAAAGGGAGCTGCGGTTTTGGTGCATTATTACATGACAGCTAGAGAATGAATATGAACGAAAGTGGCCTTTGTTGTCTTTTCCTAGCGCTACCTCTCGCACACTTGGGGGAGGTGGTGGTTATTTTCATGTGTTGCTGGTGCCGATGGGAATGAATAACGGCAGACAGTATGAAGTATATGCATATGTATATATGTATATGTCTGTGTGTCTGTATATATATATGTATATGTCTGTGTGTGTGTATATATGTGTATACGTTGAGATGTATAGGTATGTATATTTGCGTGTGTCTATGTGTATGTATATACATGTGTATGTGTGTGGGTTGGGCCATTCTTTCGTCTGTTTCCTTGCGCTACCTCGCTAATGCGGGAGACAGCGACAAAGTAAAATAAATAGATGTAAATAAATGAATATGTATATATATATATATATATATATATATATATATATATATATATATATATATATATATATATATATATATATTTTACCCGTGTGTCGTATCTAGTGACTAAAGATGGTGGAAGCGGGGGTGCTGCAAACCAAACCATCCTTTTATATCAGTTTCCAAATCGGAAAACAGTAGTCAAACGGGGAGTGCATATTTGGGTGTCTGAATGTGTTTGCATGTAACAAAGATGAGTTCAAAGGAGAGATAGGTGGTATGTTTGAGGAAAGGAACCTGGATGTTCTGGCACTGAGTGAAATGAATCTCAAGGGTAAAGGGGAATAATGGTTTGGAAACGTCTTGGAAGTAAAGTCAGGTTTTGGTGAGAGGACGAGAGCTAAGGAGGGAGAAGCAGAACTACTGAAGCAGGATTGTGGGAATGTGTAATAGAATGTATAGAAGTAAATTCTAGATTTATACAGGTAAAACTGAAAGTGGCTGGAGAGAGATGGGTGATTATTGGTGCTTATGAACTGGTCATGCTAAGAAAGATCATGAAAGGCAAGTGTTTTGGTAGCAACTGAGTGTGTGTATCATCAGGTTTAGTGCAAGTGATCGGGTATTAGTGATGGGTGATTTAAATGCGACGGTAAGGCTTGTGACAGTGAAGGGTATAACTGCTGTACATGGTGTATTCAGTGTTGTGAATGGAAACGGTGAAGAGCTTTTCTATTTGTGCGCTGAAATAAGACTGATGATTGGAAATACCTGATTCAAAAAGAGAGATATACATAAGTATGCGTATGTGAGTCGGAGAGATGGTCAAAGGGATTTACTGGATTACGTATTGATTGATAGGCGTGTAAAAGAGAGGCTTTTGGATGTTAATGTGCTGAGAGGGGCAGCTGGAGGGATTTATCTTGTGGAGGCCAAGAAGATTTGTAGCGGTTTTCAAAAAGTAAGAGAGATCGTTAGGGAGAAGAAAGTGGTAAGAGTGAGTGAGCTTTGAAAGGAGCCGTGTGTGGAAGCACCACGGATGATTGAGTGTAGAATGGCAAAAGGTTAGAGCAAATGACTTGATGGGTGTGGGTGAGAAATGCGATGTATTTAGGAAAGCAGTGATGGCTTGTGCAAAAATGCATGTGCATGAGAAATATGGGAGGTGGGTAGACTAGAAAGGGTAGTAAGTGGTGGGGTGAAGTAAAGTTGTTTGTGAAAGAGAAAAAAGAGGTATTTGAACGATACTTACAAGGAAGGAGTGGAAATGACTGGAAGAGATGGTATACTAAACTTTAGGGAGAATAAAAAGATTTTTGGAAGTAAATAACGTGCGCAAGTAAACAGAACAAACAGGAACATCGGTGAAGGGGGCAAGGCGGGAAGTGATGAAAGGTAGAGAGAAAGTAAGGAGATGGAGTGAGTATTTTGAAGGTTTGTTGAATGTGTTTGGTGATAGAGAGGCAGATGTAGGGTGCTTTGTTCGGGGTGGTGTGCAGAGTGAGAGAGTCTGGGATAATGGTTTGGTTAAGATAAAAGAGGTAAAAGGTTTGCGGAAGATGAAGTCCGGCAAGGCGGCGGGTTTATATGGTGTTGCAGTTGAATTTATTAAGAATGAGAATGACTATTCTTAATTGGTTAGTAAGGATATTCATCATTGTGTGTATGAATCATGGTGAACTGACTGAGGATTGGGGGAATGCATGCACAGTGCCGTAGTACAAAGGCAAAGGGGATAAAGGTGAGTGTTTATAGTATAGAGGCATACATTTGTTAAGTATTCCTAAGAAATTGCAAGGGAGGGTATTGATTGAGAGGGATAAGGCATGTACAAAGCCTCAGATTGTGGAAGAGCAGTGTGGTTTCAGAAGTGGTAGAGAATGTGTAGATCAAGTATTTGCTTTGAAGAATGTGTGTGAGAAATACTTGGAAAATACAGATGGATTTGTGTGTAGCATCTATGGATGTGGTGAAGGCATATGATACGGTTGAAGATACTTTTTGGAAAGTCTTAAGAGCATTTGGTATGTAAGATTAGCTGCTAGAAGCAGTGAGAACTTCATATCAAGGATGTAAGGCATGTGTATAAATAGAAAGAGAGCAGAGTGACTGTTTATCAGTGAAGGTCGGTCTGCGGCAGGGGCGTGTGATGTCCCTGTAGTTGTTTAATAGATTTATGTATAATTCAGTTTGGGAGGTAGATGTAGGGGTCTTAGAGGGAGGAGTGAGTAGGCAGCCTGTTGGGGAATGAGAGGGCCTGGAAAGTGAGTCAGTTGTTGTTCGCCGATGATAAAGCACTGGTGGATGATTCGAGTGTGAAACTGAAGGAGAAAGTTGAGAGTAAATGTGAATAAGAGCAAGGTTATTCGGTTCGGCAGGGTTGAGGGACAAGTTCATTGGATTGTATGTTTGAACGGAGAAAAAATTGAGGGAGTGCAGAGCTTTAGATATCCAGGATTGGAATTAGCAGCAAATGGAACCATGGAAGCGGAAGTGAATCGTAGGGTGGAGGAGGGGGCGAAGGTTTTGGGAGTGATGAAGAATGTGTTTGAAGGAACAGTAGTTCCAACAATATTTTATAGTTTTGAGGAATGAGCTTTAGATAGGGTTATACGGAAGAGGGTGGATATGTTGGATATCAAATGTTTGAGGACAATATGCGGCGTAAGGTGGTTTGATCAAATAAGCAATGTTAGAGTTAGCTTCCCTATTTACCTTTAATTGTTAGTTACCCAATATATCTTATTCACTTTTCTTTGAGAAATTGTACAGAAGCTGGAAGCTAGCCAAGGTCAAGCATCTCTGTCAGGGATGGCTGTGAAGGAAGATGTAATACAAAGCTGTTGGTAAACGTATGATTTAATCCTGCACACCTCTCCGTCATTTCAAACCCTTATGTTATATAATTGAGGCCAGTGAATTTGCCAGAGTGATGTTAAGTAAAGTAATATAGAGAGAGATATATGTATTAAGATATATTGTATTATTTATGTTACGAGAGAGTCATGGTTATTTTCCTATTATGAATATATTTTCATAGATTTCTATTTTTCTTTGGCATTTGATCATCTTAGAAAGAAGGTAAAAGTAGGTATATCATTACGGCCGTCAGCTGTCAGATGTTGCCCAGATAGCAAGGGAATCTGTGTCTAGCCCAAATCTCTGTTAACAAAAGCTGTTATTTCAGAGTTATCTGTTGTAATGGGCCTCTGGGCTGATTATACACCCTGCAATGTGTAAGGGGTGGAGGCAGAATGTAACAGTAACGAAAGGGTGAAGGTGATGTGTGGAAATAAAAGGTGTGGTTGAGAGAGCACAAGAGTGAGTGATGAAATGGTATAAACATATGAAAAGAATAAGTGAGGGAAGGCTGACAAAGAGGATATGTGTGTTAGAGGTGGAGAAAACAAGAAGCGGGAGACCAAGTTGGAGGTGGAAGGATGGTATGAAAACGAGTTTGAACGATCGGAGCCTGAACATACAAGAGGGTGAGAGGCGTGCAAGGAATAGAGTGAATTGGAACGATGTGGGATACCGGGTCCACTTAATGTCAGTGGACTGAACCAGGGCATGTGAATCATGTTGGTAAAACAGGCAAAGGTGTGTGGGGCTTGGATGTGGATAGTAAGCTGTGGTTTCTGTGTATTACGCATGACAGATAGAGTTTCAGTGTGAACTAATGTGGCCATTTTTCCGTTTTCCTGGCTCTGCCTCGCTGAAGCAATGGTAGGTAACCTGTTTCCTGTGGGTTGGGGTAGCGCCGAGAAGGGATGAAGGCATGCAAGTATGAATATATACATATACATATATATGTCCCTGGGGATAGGGGAGAAAAAATACTTCGCACGCATTCTTCACGTGTCGTAGAAGACGACTAAAGGGGACTGGAGTGGGGGGGATAGAAACCCTCCCCTCCTTGTATTTTAACTTTCTAAAAGGGAAAACAGAAGGAGTCACGCGGGGAGTACTCATCCTCCTCGAAGGGTCAGATTGGGGTGTCTAAATGTGTGTGGATGTAACCAAGATGAGAAAAAAGGAGAGATAGGTAGTATGTTTGAGGAAAGGAACCTGGATGTTCTGGCTCTGAGTGAAACGAAGCTCAAGGTAAAGGGGAAGAGTGGTTTGGGAATGTCTTGGGAGTAAAGTCAGGGGTTGGTGAGAGGACAAGAGTAAGGGAAGGAGTAGCACTACTCCTAAAACAGAGTGGTAGAAGTATGTGATAGAGTGTAAGAAAGTAAACTCTAAATTGATATGGGTAAAACTGAAAGTAGATGGAGAGACATAGGTGATTATTAGTGCATATGCACCTGGGCATGAGAAGAAAGATCATGAGAGGCAAGTGTTCTGGGAGCAGCTGAGTGAATGTGCTAGTAGTTTTGATGCACGAGACCGGGTTATAGTGATGGGTGATTTGAATGCAAAGGTGAGTAATGTGGCTGTTGAGGGAATAATTGGTGTACATGGGGGTGTTCAGTGTTGTAAATGGAAATGGTGAAGATAAGCTCCCAAGTGCACTTTCGTGTAATAATCACATCATCAGGGGAGACACAAGAGAGAAATATAACAGTTAGTTGATATACATCGAAGAGACGAAGCTAGGACGCCATTTGGTAAACATACGATTGTCAAAGACAGACAACGAGAGTTCATAAACTTGTTAATTAACTGATTTTATCGATAATAAAGTTGTCTAATTTGTATAGACCATCACTAATACTAAGATTATAATTCTTTGTGTATTCAGTAATAGAAGATTCAATTATATTTTTCGTGGTAATAGAGTTAGAGTTGATAACTGACATGGCATTACTCCAGTCAGTACAATGATCAGAGTTTTTGACGTGATTAAACAAGGCATTTGATTCTTGTCCTGTTCTTATACTAATTCTATGTTGCTTAAGTCTAACAGAAAGATCCTTACCAGTCTGCCCAAAATAAAACTTATCACAATTTCTACATAGCACTTTATAGATGAATCCAGGAGAGTTTTCTGGCGAATTCCTGATACAGAAATTCTTTATAGTATTATTGTTGCTGAAGGCAATATTTACATTAAAGGATTTAAGTTAGATGGGAAGTAAAGTAAAATCATTATCAAAAGGGAGAATTAAATGATTCTTGGTGTCAATGAGAGGTTTCGGGCTCAACTCTATAAAATGATTTCTTTGCTAACTTAAGGGATTTATCAATGAAAGATCTAGGGTACTTAAATTAGATCCGATAAATATATATTCTATTAGATCTAAGTTAAAGTACCGTAGATCTTTCATTGATAAATTACTTAAGTTAGTAGAATCATTTCATAGAGGTGAGCCCAAACCTCCCATTGACACCAAGAATCTTTTAGTTCTTCCATTTAATAATAATTCTACTTTACTTCCCTAGTTGCCTAAATCCTTTAATGTAAATGTTGCCTTCAGCAACAATAATACTATAAAGAATTTCTTAATCAGGAATTCACCAGAAAACTCTCCTGGATGCAACTATAAAGTGCCTTGTAGAAGTTGTGATAAGTTTTATGCTAGGCAGACTGGTAGGGATCTTTCTGCCAGACTTAAGCAACATAAGAATAGTATAAGATCGGGACAAGAATCAACTGCCTTGTTTAATCACGTTAAAAACTATGATCATTGGATTGACTTGAGTAATGCCATCTCAGTTATCAACTCTAATCATTGAATCCTCTAGTATTAGATACACAAAGATTTATAATTCTAATATTGGTGATGGTCTATACAAATTAGATAACTTTATTATTGATAAAATTTGTAAAATGATAAGTTTATGAACGCTCGTTGTCTGTCTTGGACAATCGCATGTTTACTAAATGGTGTCCAAGCTTCGTCTCTTCGATATATATCAAGTGACTGTTATATTCCTTTCTTGTGTCTCCCCTGATGATGTGATTATTACACTTAAGTGTACTTGGGAACTTATCACGTTTCATTTTCCCCGTGAACTTATAGGAATATCTTGATCACGCGCAAAATTGTAATCCTTTCCAGTGTATATATACATATATATATATATATATATATATATATATATATATATATATATATATATATATATATATATATATATATATATATATATATATGTATATATATATATATATATATATATATATATATATATATATATATATATATATATATATATATATATATATATATATATATATATATATATACATATATATATTATATATATATATATATATATATATATATATATATATATATATATATATATATATATATATATATATATATATATATATATATATATATATATATATATATATATATATATATATATATATATATATATATATATATATATATATATATATATATATATATATATATATATATATATATATATATATATATATATATATATATATATATATATATATATATATATATATATATATATATATATATATATATATATATATATATATATATATATATATATTGAAGAGGGTAATCCGATAAGATACGTGATTTAAAATGAAAAATAACTCATGACTGCTAACTCCTTGAAATAGTTTCGAGTAAGAAGAAGTATAGTGACATGAAAAGGTGCATTTAACGGATCTTGATAACGTGTCTCCTTCCGACGAAAGAACATCGCCATATGGAATGCTTTTTGCAGTGTGCCATGTGAAATATTCTCATTATTAGTTTTTTCGAGTTGGGGAGCGGTTCAAGATTATTTTGTTTACCAACCTGTAAATAGGGATTACTTGACATCGCTAATTCAGGTTTATATAGCTCTGTTAGTCCTGCTACTTCGAGGCCTGATTCATACAGGTCCTGAACAGACTCCAACATTCTCGGTCGTTTCTTCACCAGTAGGAACGATTTCAGGTTAGCAGAGTAGACCATGGTCAGTATCATGGTGTACAGCCACAGGAACATGACGAAGATCTGAGTGCTGGTACTGCGTGGTAGGGTTGCGTGCGTCTCACAGAAGTGGAGGCCGAAGGCGTAGTACCAGGCGAAGCTCAAGCCCTGCAGGATAGTTCGCTCCCCACCGCTGTCGAGAAAGGGACTGTTGAAAGACACTGGTCATACTTTTAGCATTCTGAAAAGCCTCTTAGGTGACAAGTGTTTTCTCTGACTGATAAAGAGGCATTGAAAAAGGCGACCACGATTATCACTCATAATTTTCTAAGATTTTCGCTTGAAATAACTATAATCCAAATATGCATCGTTGAAGCATATCCTCTGTGCCATAGACTACAAAAAACAACCACTTCAACCTAATTGTATCAGGGTGTTTAAGGGAATGATTTAAGTTCTCTGCTGGATTAATATTAGTGTGTCTGTACATGCTTCTCTATCCTTCAAGGTAGCTCCATGGGGCAGGTACAGACTGATGTTGACTAAACCAGCATAAATAGATGTTCAGCAGTGTCAATCGTCCTTAAACATTTATGCAGAAACTTCTAATTCAATGTAAACGACGTAAAAAGGGACTTTGTGCATGACAACTGGTTACAGTAATAATGCTTGAATATCTTCAGTGTACATATTGACTCACCACTGGCCGCTGCCCCGGGCCAGCAGGTAGAGGGACGGTCCTGAAACTATAAGGCCCGCGAGGATTGCCAGCCAGGTCCACTGGTGGAAAGGGAAGGCCAAGGACTGCCAGTGGGGTAATGGAGGCTCCGTCCGGGTCATGAAGCACATCCTCTGTGTAAACAGTTCTGGTCAACGACTGTCTAGGGTTGTTGGGTACAAGAATGTATTTTCTTAAATAGAGAAGAAGACGAAGGTTAATACAGTAATGAATGTGACGTGAATTTTGAAGAAGTTATATTCAAGAGGGTTTTATATCTTCATAGAGCTAAAAGTATACAAGTACAAAAATAGAAAAAAATGGTGTTCATATTGATGAGGGGAAATATTCATATATATCCAGTATGCAGTATCCCATTTATTCTTATCCTACAAAATATTCTACGTAACTCTTTGCCAGTACCTCACTTATGGTCAATCCTGCGTACATCCTATTCTCTTCATTCCATTCTCGACATTTGTTTTATTATCCATTCTCTCTACATTCATACTTACAGTATGGCCACATTATCTCATGTAATTATCCCTAAGTAGAGGGAGGAAAGATCTTGCCCACTTATCTCCTCTGGAACGTAGAAGGCGACTGTGGGACGAGGCAGCAAGAGCTGGCAATCTTAAAGTGTGAAACAGAAGAGAAAAGCGAGAATCTATTCTTTATTTTTTCTCCGGAGTTTCTTTTCTTGATGCCGTCTCGCTAAGGCATCAAAGGTGAGTTCGCATTAAGAAAGAACCCTCTATATATCAACCCTCTTTTCTCTATTATACATCTCGTTCCATTTTCATTTGTCACGTGTCCGAACATCTCAAACTTAAGTCAGTTCTGAAAGACCCAGCGCCACTGCTTGCAACCTTTTGAAACCACTTCATTACACACCCACATGTCATTCCGACAAAAAAGAAAAATCCGAAACACACCTTATGGACTCCCAGCACCCGTCAGATCATTCACCAAACTCTCCATATCTCGCAATTTGCCTCTTCCTTCCCTAACAGCGGCTCGTCGTTGCTTAATCATATTCCCTGAGAATACTCATTACATGACCTGAAGTTCTTATCCATCTCCTGCCTCAAACAATGTACTGTTACTCTTCTCTTAGTCTGTAATTACTGTCACTCAACTGCAAATTCCTCTTGTATAATTTACAAAACTTTTGAAATATTCTAGCCACTCATCCGGCGAGTTACTGTTGAACATAGCATCATTCATTCACCTGGATATATAAGTTGTGTACTGTGTAGACTTTGCCTGACACGACACCTGTATTTTTTTTATCACATTCACTTAGGATTTCTACAGAACTGTTAATGATCATATTGACACTCGACTTTAGTCTACTGTTCTTCGGTTTAAGTAGACCTGTCACTTAATCCAGGACACGTAAGTATTGCTTCACCTAATTTCTCACAGGTTGAAAATCTTTCGCCTCATTGAAAAATCTTATAAACCTGGCGCACTGAATTATTACGTTTCCTTTACCCAGTCCATATCTGGCAGCTCTGCTGAACGCTTCCAAAGATCATATTTTGTCTTTCTCTCAAATCCTTATGTCAGTATCAGCTGTACACAACTATCTTCCAGGTGCCCAGAGTGTTTATCCCTCTTTGCTATACCTAAAATTATAAAAATTTTCAATTACTCTCATTCCAATATCGAATCATCTCTTGTTTTTACATTTATCCTTAACGTATATATATATATATATATATATATATATATATATATATATATATATATATATATATATATATATATATATATATATATATATATATATATATATATATATATATATTTATTCTTTATTTATTTTGCTTTGTCGCTGTCCTCCGCGTTAGCGAGGTAACGCAAGGAAACAGACGAAAGAATGGCCCAACCCGCCCACATACACATGTATATACATACACGTTCACACACGCAAATATACATACCTATATATCTCAACGTACACATATATATACACACACACAGACATATACATATATACACACGTACATAATTCATACTGTCTGCCTTTATTAGTTCCCATCGCCACTTCGCCACACATGGAATAACATCCCCCTCCCCCCTCATGTGTGCGCAGTAGCGCTAGAAAAAGACACCAAAGACCCCATTCGTTCACACTCAGTCTCTAGCTGTCATGTAATAATGCACCGAAACCACAGCTCCCTTTCCACATCCAGGCCCCACACAAGTTTCCATGGTTTACCCCAGACGCTTCACATGCCCTGGTATTGCAGTGGAATTTATTAAAAAAGGGGGTGACTGTATTGTTGACTGGTTGGTAAGGTTATTTAATGTATGTATGACTCATGGTGAGGTGCCTGAGGATTGGTGGAATGCGTGCATAGTGCCATTGTACAAAGGTAAAGGGGATAAGAGTGAGTGCTCAAATTACAGAGGTATAAGTTTGTTGAGTAATCCTGGCAAATTATATGGGAGGGTATTGATTGAGAGGGTGAAGACATGTACAGAGCATCAGATTGGGGAAGAGCAGTGTGGTTTCAGAAGTGGTAGAGGATGTGTGGATCAGGTGTTTGCTTTGAAGAATGTATGTGAGAAATACTTAGAAAAGCAAATGGATTTGTATGTAGCATTTATGGATCTGGAGAAGGCATATGATAGAGTTGATAGAGATGCTCTGTGGAAGGTATTAAGAATATATGGTGTGGGAGGTAAGTTGTTAGAAGCAGTGAAAAGTTTTTATCGAGGATGTAAGGCATGTGTACGTGTAGGAAGAGAGGAAAGTGATTGGTTCTCAGTGAATGTAGGTTTGCGGCAGGGGTGTGTGATGTCTCCATGGTTGTTTAATTTGTTTATGGATGGGGTTGTAGGGAGGTGAATGCAAGAGTTTTGGAAAGAGGGGCAAGTATGAAGTCTGTTGGGGATGAGAGAGCTTGGGAAGTGAGTCAGTTATTGTTCGCTGATGATACAGCGCTGGTGGCTGATTCATGTGAGAAACTGCAGAAGCTGGTGACTGAGTTTGGTAAAGTGTGTGAAAGAAGAAAGTTAAGAGTAAATGTGAATAAGAGCAAGGTTATTAGGTACAGTAGGGTTGAGGGTCAATTCAATTGGGAGGTGAGTTTGAATGGAGAAAAACTGGCGGAAGTGAAGTGTTTTAGATATCTGGGAGTGGATCTGGCAGCGGATGGAACCATGGAAGCGGAAGTGGATCATAGGGTGGGGGAGGGGGCGAAATTTCTGGGAGCCTTGAAGAATGTGTGGAAGTCGAGAACATTATCTCGGAAAGCAAAAATGGGTATGTTTGAAGGAATAGTGGTTCCAACAATGTTGTATGGTTGCGAGGCGTGGACTATGGATAGAGTTGTGCGCAGGAGGATGGATGTGCTGGAAATGAGATGTTTGAGGACAATGTGTGGTGTGAGGTGGTTTGATCGAGTAAGTAACGTAAGGGTAAGAGAGATGTGTGGAAATAAAAAGAGCGTGGTTGAGAGAGCAGAAGAGGGTGTTTTGAAATGGTTTGGTCACATGGAGAGAATGAGTGAGGAAAGATTGACCAAGAGGATATATGTGTCGGAGGTGGAGGGAACGAGGAAAAGAGGGAGACCAAATTGGAGGTGGAAAGATGGAGTGAAAAAGATTTTGTGTGATCGGGGCCTGAACATGCAGGAGGGTGAAAGGAGGGCAAAGAATAGAGTGAATTGGAGCGATGTGGTATACCGGGGTTGACGTGCTGTCAGTGGATTGAATCAAGGCATGTGTATGGGGGTGGGTTGGGCCATTTCTTTCGTCTGTTTCCTTGCGCTACCTCGCAAACGCGGGAGACAGCGACAAAGCAAAAAAAAAAAAAAAAAAAAAAATATGTATATATATATATATATATATATATATATATATATATATATATATATATATATATATATATATATATATATATATATATATACCAATTAATGTGGCAGTTAAGGGAATAATTGGTATACATGGGGTGTTCAGAGTTGTAAATGGAAATGGCGAAGAGCTCGTAGATATATGTGCTGAAAAAGGAATGGTGATTGGAAATACCTGGTTTAAAAAGCGAGATATACATAAGTATACGTATGTAAGTAGGAGAGATGGCCAGAGAGCGTTATTGGATTACGTGTTAATTGAAAGGCGCGCGAAAGAGAGACTTTTGGATGTTAATATGCTGAGAGGTGCAACTGGAGGGATGTCTGATCATTATCTTGTGGAGGCGAAGGTGAAGATTTGTATGGGTTTTCAGAAAGGAAGAGAGAACGTTGGGATGAAGAGAGTGGTGAGAGTAAGTGAGCTTGGAAGGAGACTTGTGTGAGGAAGTACCAGGAGAGACTGAGTACAGAATGGAAAGAGGTTAGAACAAAGGAGGTAGGGGGAGTGATGGAGGGATGGGATATATTTAGGGAAGCAGTAATGGCTTGCGCAAAAGATGCTTGTGGCATGAGAACCGTGGGAGGTGGGTTGATTAGAAAGGGTAGAGAGTGGTGGGGTGAAGAAGTAAGATTATTAGTGAAAGAGAAGAGAGAGGCATTTGGACGATTTTTGCAGGGAAAAATGCAAATGAGTGGGAGATGTATAAAAGAAAGAGACAGGAGGTTAAGAAAAAGGTGCAAGAGGTGAAAAAAGGGGGCAAATAAGAGTTGGGGTAAGAGAGTATCATTAAATTTTTGGGAGAATAAAAAGATGTTCTGGAAGGAGGTAGATAAAGTGCGTAAGACAAGGGAATGAGAACTTCAGTGAAGGGGGCTAATGGGGAGGTGATAACAAGTAGTGGTGATGTGAGAGGGAGATGGAGTGAGTATTTTGAAGGTTTGTTGAATGTGTTTGATGATAGAGTGGCAGATATAAGGTGTTTTGGTCGAGGTGGTGTGCAAAGTGAGATGGTTAGGGAAAATGATTTGGTAAACAGAGAACAGGAAGTAAAAGCTTTGCGGAAGATGAAAACCGGCAAGGCAGCATGTTTGGATGGTATTGCAGTGAAATTTATTAAAAAGGGGTTGACTGTGTTGATGACTCGTTGGTAAGGTTATTTAATGTATGTATGATTCATGGTGAGGTGCCTGAGGATTGGCGGAATGCTTGCATAGTGTCATTGTACAAAGGCAAAGGGGATAAGAGTGAGTGCTCAAATTACAAAGGTATAAGTTTGTTGAGTATTCCTGGTAAATTATATGGGAGGGTATTGATTGAGAGGGTGAAGGCATGTAAAGAGCATCAGATTGGGGAAGCGCAGTGCGGTTTCAGAAGTGGTAGAGGATGTGTGGATCAGGTGTTTGCTTTGAAGAATGTATGTGAGAAATACTTAGAAAAGCAAATGGATTTGTATGTAGCATTTATGGATCTGGAGAAGGCATATGATAGAGTTGATAGAGATGCTCTGTGGAAGGTACTAAGAATATATGGTGTGGGAGGCAAGTTGTTGGAAGCAGTGAAAAGTTATTATCGAGGATGTAAGGCATGTGTACGTGCAAGAAGAGAGGAAAGTGATTGGTTCTCAGTGAATGTAGTTTTGTGGAAGGGGTGTGTGATGTCTCCATGGTTGTTTAATTTGTTTATGCGGTTGTTAGGGAGGTAAATGCAAGAGTTTTGGGAAGAGGGGCAAGTATGCAGTCTGTTCTGGATGAGAGAGCTTGGGAAGTGAGTCAGTTGTTGTTCGGTGATGATACAGCGCTGGTGGCTGTTTCATGTGAGAAACTGCAGAAGCTGGTGACTGAGTTCAGTAAAGTGTGTAAAAGAAGAATGTTAAGAGTAAATGTGGATAAGAGCAAGGTTACTCGGCACAGTAGGGTTGAGGGTCAAGTCAATTGGGAGGTGAGTTTGAATGGAGAAAAACTGGAGGAAGTAAAGTGTTTTAGATATCTGGGAGTGGATCTGGCAGCGGATGGAACCATGGAATCGGAAGTGAATCATAGGGTGGGGGAGGGAGCGAAAATTCTGGGAGCTTTGAAGAATGTATGGAAGTCGAGAACATTATCTCGGAAAGCAAAAATGGTTATGTTTGAAGGAATAGTGAGTCCAACAATGTTGTATGGTTGCGAGGCGTGGGCTATGGATAGCGTTGTGCGGAGGAGGAGGGTGGATGTGCTGGAAATGAGATGTTTAAGGACAATATGTGGTGTGAGGTGGGTTGATCGAGTAAGTAATGTAAGGGTAAGAGAAATGTGTGGAAATATAAAGAGCGTGGTTGTGAGAGCAGAAGAGAGTGTTTTGAAATGGTTTGGGCACATGGAGAGAATGAGTGAGAAAAGATTGACCAAGAGGATATATTTGTCGGAGGTGGATGGAACGAGAAGTGGGAGACCAAATTTTAGGTGGAAAGATGAAGTGAAAAAGATTTTGAGGGATCGGGGCCTGAACATGCAGGATTGTGAAAGGCGGGTAAGGAATAGAGTGAATTAGATCGATGTTGTATACCGGAGTCGACGTGCTGTCAATGGATTGAATCAGGGCATGTGATGCGTCTGGGGAAAACCATGGAAAGTTGTGTGGGGCCTGGATGTGGAAAGGGAGCTGTGGTTTCGGGCATTATTACATGACAGCTAGAGACTGAGTGTGAACGAATAGGGCCTTTGTTGTCTTTTCCTAGCGCTACATCGCACACATGAGGGGGTAGGGGGATGCTATTCCATGTGTGGCGAGGTGGCGATGGGAATAATTAAAGGCAGACAGTATGAATTATGTACATGTGTATATAAGTATATGTCTGTGTGTGTATATATATGTACATGTCCGTGTGTATATATATGTGTACATTGAGATATATAGGTAAGTATATTTGCGTGTTTGGACGTGTGTGTATGTACCTGTGTATGTGGGTGTGTTGGGCCATTCTTTCGTCTGTTTCCTTGCGCTACCTCGCAAACGCGGGAGAGAGCGACAAAGCAAAATAAATAAATAAATATAAATATATCTTTTCTTTCATACTATTCGCCATTTCCCGCTTTAGCGAGGTAACGTTAGGAACAGAGGACTGGGCCCTTGAGGGAATATCCTCACCTGGCCCCCTTCTCTGTTCCTTCTTTTGAAAAATCAAAAAAAGAAAAAAAATGAGAGCGGAGTATTTCCAACCTCCCGCTTCCTCCCCTTCTTTTTTCGCCTTTTACGGCACGCGGGGAATACGTGGGAAGTATTCTTTGTCCCCTATCTCCACCTCGACCAAAACACCCCTATATCTGCCACTCTATCATGAAATACATTCAACGAACCTTCGAATTACTCACTCCATCTCCTTCTTACATCCCCAGAACTTCTTATCACCTCCTCATTAGCCTCCTTCACTGATGTTCCTATTTGTTCCCTTGTCTTACGCACTTTATTTACCTCCTTCCAAAATATCTTTTTCTTCTCCATGAAATTTAATGATGGTCTCTCACCCTAAGTCTCATTTGCCCTCTTATTCCTGTCTTCACCTTTCTCTTGATCTCCTGCCTCTTTTTTTATACATCTCCCAGCCATTTGCATTATTTCCCTGCAAAAATCGTCGAAATGCCTCTCTATTCTCTTTCACTAATAGTCTTTCTTCTTCATCCCACCACTCACTATCCTTTCTACTCTGCACACCTCCCACGCTTCTCATGCCACAAGCATCTTTTGCACCAGCCATCACTCCTTTCCTAAATATATCCCATTCCTCCCCCACTCCCCTTACGTCCTTTTTTTTTTTTTTTTCAAAGAAGGAACAGAGAAGGGGGCCAGATGAGGATATTCCCTCAAAGGCCCAGTCCTCTGTTCTTAACGCTACCTCGCTAACGCGGGAAATGGCGAGTTTGGTAAAGTGTGTGAAAGAAGAAAGTTAAGAGTAAATGTGAATAAGAGCAAGGTTATTAGGTACAGTAGGGTTGAGGGTCAAGTCAACTGGGAGGTAAGTTTGAATGGAGCAAAACTGGAGGAAGTAAAGTGTTTTAGATATCTGGCAGTGGATCTGGCAGCGGATGGAACCATGGAAGCGGAAGTGGATCATAGGATGGGGGAGGGGGCGAAAATCCTGGGAGCCTTGAAGAATGTGTGGAAGTCGAGAACATTATCTCGGAAAGCAAAAATGGGTATGTTTGAAGGAATAGTGGTTCCAACAATGTTGTATGGTTGCGAGGCGTGGGCTATGGATAGAGTTGTGCGCAGGGGGATGGATGTGCTGGAAATGAGATGTTTGAGGACAATGTGTGGTGTGAGGTGGTTTGATCGAGTAAGTAACGTAAGGGTAAGAGAGATGTGTGGAAATAGAAAGAGCGTGGTTGAAAGAGCAGAAGAGGGTGTTTTGAAATGGTTTGGGCACATGGAGAGAATGAGTGAGGAAAGATTGACCAAGAGGATATATGTGTCTGAGGTGAAGGGAACGAGGAGAAGTGGGAGGCCAAATTGGAGGTGGAAAGATGGAGTGAAAAAGATTTTGTGTGATCGGGCCTGAACATGCAGGAGGGTGAAAGGAGGGCAAGGAATAGAGTGAATTGGATCGATGTGGTATACCGGGGTTGACGTGTTGTCAGTGGATTGAATCAGGGCATGTGAAGCGTCTGGGGTAAACCATGGAAAGCTGTGAAGGTATGTATATTTGCGTGTGTGGACGTATGTATATACATGTGTATGGGGGTGGGTTGGGCCATTTCTTTCGTCTGTTTCCTTGCGCTACCTCGCAAACGCGGGAGACAGCGACAAAGCAAAAAAAAAAAAATAGAATAAAAAAATATTATATATATATATATATATATATATATATATATATATATATATGTATATATATATATATATATATATATATATATATATATATATATATATATATATATATATATATATATAATTGCATTCGAGTTCAGGATCACTAACTGTAGAGTAAGGCCATTATACGCACAACTTGCTAAAAGGTACTCATCCCAAGCCTCGTTTTCTGTGACCAATGAGATCCCATATCATCTACCGGCCTATCAATTGGCGATCGTGGCGAATTCACACACTTTACTGACCCAAGGAACTCAGGCAGTATCTATATATCTCCGACGATATCTCTATATCTTGGTATGAGAAGGATAGCTTTATGTATGCTTCGGTGCAATATTACAAACGTGTCTTCTATGTTTCTGTAAAATATGCTTAATGTCTTACGAGAAGGCAGGAATTTTATCAAAACAGGTGAATATTGTTTGAGGAATTGGATTAAGATCATACATGCAATTTTTTGTCACAGTATTCAGTTTATAATCAATTGTGGAACTTTGTCAATGTATGTGATATATAATCATGAGCGAACTTGTCGTACAGAATTTGTTTTATGATTATCTCCGGAGCGTGTCTCACAGTGTTTGGTTTACAATCGTTGGTAAAAATTTGCTTACTGCAGTTGGTTTTTAGTTATAGACTGATCTTTTGCCACAGCATTTGCTTTATGATTAAGGATGGAACTTTTGTCAGAGGAAATAGCTTAAGATTATAGGAAGAACTTTTGTCGTAGTATCTAGTTTACAAGTGGAACTTTGACACAGTAATAGGTTTACAGTTATAGTAGAAGCTTTTGTCACTGTATATACATAATGATATTAGGTGAACTTTGTCACAAGTAATTGGTTTACAGTCGTGAATGTTCCATCTAACAATTTGGACACGTGATTAATGGAAAACCTATTACGCCATAATGATTTAAGATAACAACAGATCATTTGATTTTTATTTACATTACCTCAGTTCTGTAGGGAGCCGTTAGGTCGATACCTTGTAGCCAGTGGTTGGTTATAAAAAAGTTGGCAAGTCCAATGTCTACTTCGTGCCTATGAAGCTGTCCCATCAGTCCATACCAGGACCCATTTTCATATTTTTCGCCCCAAGTCTCCTCTGAAACGATAAGACACTTAGGGGTCATGTCCTTTACCCATGAAATTCCGTGTTAAGAATGTTAAGTACAGGATGATATGGTGAGAATGGTATATGTTATAGTTATTAGATATATCTAAACTTTTTCTGGACAATTCAGAATCTCCATTGCCTATCTACGGTACTATGAAAGCCAAACCATTTACACTAACCAGAGATTGCTTACCTTTGGCAAGAAACTCCTGACAGCTTTTAGGATGTGAACTCTGGTAATCAACTCACCTCAGTAGAGAAACCCGGTTATGTTTTGTATTAGATATAGATACTGAAATATGATGTATACATACGAAAAGGTGAAACCATCTCTCGGCCGATGAACATGGTGGTCGAATGGAATATCAAGAAAATATGCTTAATTTTAATTCATCGGGGCCTGAGCATGCAGGAGGGTGAAAATCGTGCAAGGAATTGAGTGAATTGGAACGATGTGGTATACTGGGGTCGACGTGCTGTCAATGGATGGAAAGTTTTGTGGGGCCTGGATGTGGAAAGGGGGCTGTGGTTTCGGTGCATTGTACATGACAGCTAGAGACTGTGTGAACGAATGTGGCCTTTGTTGTCTTTTCCTAGCGCTTCCTCGCGCGCAGCCAGGGGTAGGGGGTTGTCATTTCATGTGTGACGGGGTGGCGACGGGAATGAATAAGGGCAGACAGTATGAATTATGTACATGTGCATATATGTGTATGTCTTGGTTACTTCCACACACATTTAGACACACGTTGAGGTGTATAGGTATGTATATATGCGTGTGTGGACGTGTATGTATATACATGTGTGTATGGGTGGGTTGCGCCATTCTTTAGTCTGCTTCCTTGCACTACCTTGCTAACGCGGGAAACTGCGACAAAGTATAATTAAACAAGTATATGAATATATATACACACACACACACACACGCACGCACACACACACACACACACACACACACACACAAACACACACATATATATATATATATATATATATATATATATATATATATATATATATATATATATATATATATATATATATATATATATATATATATATATATATATATATATATATATATATATATGATACAAAACACCAACGGCCAGGATCGAAACCGGGACCCCTGCGTGGCACGCGGAAGCACTGCTGCTAGGCTATCTTCTCCCTAATAGGGAAATGACTATTCGAATACTATGTAATCGAATACCCTTCGTATCATGTAGGCGAGCAACGGGGTCTAGAACGGTCATATCCCATCAGGCTCACACAGCAAGCAGATAGCATTTTACCGAACCTAACTGTACAACGCGCAGGCATATGAATACGATCAAAGTGCATATGAACGTGCACTTTTATGATTTTCCAAAAGAAGGAACAGAGAAGGTGGCCAGGTGAGGATATTCCCTCAAAGACCCAATCCTCTGTTCTTAATGCTACATCGCTAACGCGGGAAATGGTAAATAGTATGAAAGAAAGAAAATATATATATCCCTGGGGATAGGGGAGAAAGAATACTACCCACGAATTCCTCGCGTGTCGTAGAAGGCGACTAAAGGGGACAGGAGCGGAAGGCTAGAAACCATCCCCTCCATATATTTTAACTTTCTAAAAGAGGAACCAGAAGGAGTTCACGCGGGGAGTGCTCATACTCCTCGTAGGCTCAGATTGGGGTGTCTAAATGTGTGTGGATATAATCAAGATGAGAAAAAAGTAGATATAGGTAGTTTGTTTGAGGAAAGGAAACTGGATGTTTTGGCTCTAAGTGAAATGAAGCTCAAGGGTAAAGGGGAAGAGTGGTTTGGGAATGTCTTGGGAGTAAAGTCAGGCGTTAATGAGAGGACGAAAGCAAGAGAAGTGGTAGCACTACTCCTGAAACAGGAGTTGTGGGAGTATGTGACAGAGTGTGAGCAAGAAAACTCTAGATTGATATGGGTAAAACTGAAAGTGAACGGATAGAGATGGGTGATTATTGGTGCATATGCACCTGGGCATGAGAAGAAAGATCATGAGAGTCAAGTGTTTTAGGAGCAGCTGAATGAGTGTGTTAGTAGTTTTGATGCACGAGATACGTGTTAGAGTGATGGGTGATTTGAATGCAAAGGTGAGTAATATGGCAGCTGAGGGAATAATTGGTGTGCATGGGGTGTTTAGTGTTGTGAATGGAAATGGTGAAGAGCTTGTAGATTTATGTGCTGAAAAAGGACTGGTGATTGGGAATATCTGGTTTAAAAAAAGAGAGATTTTCATAAGTACACGTATGTAAGTAGGAGAGATGGCCAGAGAGCGTTATGGAATTACTTGTTAATTGATAGGCGCGCAAAAGAGAGACTTTTGGATATTAATGTGCTGAGAGGTGCAACTGGAGGGATGTCTGATCATTATCTTGTGGAGGCAAAAGTGAAGATTTGTAGAATTTTTCAGGAAAGAAGAGAGAATGTTGGGGTGAAGAGAGTGGTGAGAGTATGTGAGCTTGGGAAGGAGACTTGTGTGAGGAAGTACCAGGAGAGTCTGAGTTGAGAATGGAAAAAGGTGAGAACAAAAAGACGCAAGGGGAGTGGAGGAGGAATGGGATGTATTTAGGGAAGCAGAGATGGCTTGTGCAAAAGAAGCTTATGGCATGAGAAACGAGGGAGGTGGGGAGATTAGAAAGGGTAGTCAGTGGAGGGATCAGGAAGTAATATTATTAGTGAAAGAGAAGGGAGAGGCATTTGGACGATTTTTTGCAGAGAAAAGATGCAAATGACTGGAAGTTGTAAAAAAAGAATGAGGCAGGAGGTCAAAAGAAGGTTCCAAGGGGTGAAAAAGAGGGCAAATGAGAGTTGGGGTGAGAAAGTATCATTGAATGATAGGGAGGATAAAAAGATGTTTTGGAAGGAGGTAAATAAAGTGCGTAAAACAAGGGAACAAATGGGAACATTAGTGGAGGGAGCTAATGGGGTTGATAACATTTAGTGGTAATGTGAGAAGGAGATGAAGTGAGTATTTTGAAAGTTTGTTGAATGTGTTTGATGACAAAGTGGCATATATAGTGTGTTTTTTGTCGAGGTGATGCATAAAGTGACAGGGTCAGGGAAAATAATTTGGTAAACAGAGAAGAGGTAGTAAAAGAGTTGCGGAAGATGAAAATCGGCAAGGCAGCGTGTTTGGATGGCATTGCAGTGGAATTTCTTAAAAAAGGGGATGACTGTATTGTTGACTGGTTGGTAAGATTACTTAATATATGTATGACTCATGGTGAGGTGTCTGAGGATTGGCGGAATGCTTGCATAGTGAATTGTACAAAGGCGAAGGGGATAAAAGTGAGTGCTCAAATTACAGAGGCATAAGTTTGTTGAGTATTCCTACGAAATTATATCAGAGGTTATTGATTGAGGGGGTGAAGGCATGTACAGAGCATCAGATTGAGGAAGAGCAATGTGGTTTCAGAAGTGGTAGAGGATGTGTGGATCAGGTATTTGCTTTGAAGAATGTGTGTGAGAAATACTTAGAAAAGCCATTGGATTTGTATGTAGCATCTATGGATCCGGAGTAGGCATAAAATAGAGTTGATAGAGATGCTCTGTGGAAGGTATAAAGAATATATGGTGTGGGAGGGAAGTTGTTAGAAGCAGTGAAAAGTTTTTATCGAGGATTACCGGTGTAGACCCTGTTGCTCACCAACGTAAGACGAAGGGTATTCGAGTATATATTATTCAAATAGTCATTTCCCTATAGGGGCGATCATAGCCAAGTGGTAGCGCTCTCTCCCGCCTGTTGCGCAATGGTCCCGGTTTCGATCCTGGCTGTTGGAGGTTTGTGTGATATATATATATATATATATATATATATATATATATATATATATATATATATATATATATATATATATATATATATATATATATATATATATATTTATATATATATATATATATATATATATATATATATATATATTCATTTACATATACTTATGTAAATAAATCATAGGGTGGGGGAGCGGGCGAAAGTTCTGGGAATGTTGAAAAATGTATGGAAGTCGAGAATGTTATCTTGGAAAGCAAAAATTGGTATGTTTGAAGGAATGGTGATTCCAACAATGTTATATGGTTACGAGGCGTGGGCTATAGATGGAGTTGTGCGGAGGCGGGTGGATGAGCTGGAAATAAGATGCTTGAGGTCAATATGCAGTGTTAGGTCGCTTGATCGAGTAAGTAATGAAAGGGTAAGAGAGATGGGTGGTAATGAAAAGAGTGTGGTTGAGAGAGAAAAAAAAGAGGGTGTTTTGAAATGGTTTGGTCACATGGAGAGGATGAGTGAGGAAAGATTGACAAAGAGGATATATGTGTTAGAGGTGGAGGGAACAAGGCGAAGTGGGAGATCAAATTGGACGTGGAAAGATGGAGTGAAAAAGATTTTGAGTGATCGGGGCCTGAACATGCAGGAGATCCCCCTGGTCGATCTTTCCTCACTAATTCTCTTCATGTGACCAAACCATATCAAAACATCCTCTACTGCTCTCTCAACCACACTCTTTTTATTTCCACACATCTCTCTTACCCTTACATTACTTACTCGATCAAACCACCTTACACCATATGTCCTCAGATATCTCATTTCCAGCACATCCACCCTCCTACGCACAAATCTATCCATAACCGACGCCTCGCAGCCATACAACATTGTTGGAACCACTATTCCTTCAAACATACCCATTTTTGCTTTCCGAGATAATGTTCTCGACTTCCAAACATTCTTCAAGGCACCCAGAATTTTCGCCCCCTCCCCCACCCTATGATTCACTTCCACTTCCATGGTTCCATCCGTTGCCAGATCAACTCCCAGATATCTAAAACACTTTACTTTCTCCAGTATTTCTCCATTCAAACTTACCTTCCAGTTGACTTGACTCTCAACCCTACTGTACCTGATAACCTTGCTCTTATTTACATTTACTCTTAACTTTCTTCTTTCACACACTTTACCAAACTCAGTCACCAGCTTCTGCAGTTTCTCACATGAATCAGCCATCAGCGCTGTATCATCAACGAAGAACAACTGACTCACTTCCCAAGCTGTCACATCCACAACAGACTTCATACTTGCCCCTCTTTCAAAAACTCTTGCAATCACCTCCTTAACAACCCAATCCATATACAAATTAAACAACCATGGCGACATCCCACACCAGTGCCGCAAACCTACATTCACTGAGAACCAATCACTTTCCTTTCTTCCTACACGTACACATGCCTTCCATCCTCGATATAAACTTTTCACTGTTTCTAACAACTTGCCTCCCACACCATATATTCTTAATACCTTCCACAGAGCATCTCTATCAACTCTATCATATGCCTTCTCCAGATCCATAAATGCTACATACAAATCCATTTGCTTTTCTAAGTATTTCTCACATACATTCTTCAAAGCAAACACCTGATCTACACATCCTCTACCACTTCTGAAACAACACTGCTCTTCCCCAATCTGATGCTCTTTACATGCCTTCACCCTCTCAATCAATACCCTCCAATATAATTTACCAGGAATACTCAACAAACATATACCTCTGTAATCTGAGCACTCACTCTTATCACCTTTGCCTATGTACATTGACACTGTGCATGCATTCCGCCAATCCTCAGGCACCTCACCATGAATCATACATACATTAAATAATCTTGCCAACCAGTCAACAATACAGTCTCCCCCTTTTTTGATCCTGCTGCCTTGACGGCTTTCATCTTCCGCAACGATTTTACTACCTCTTCTCTGTTTACCAAATCATTTTCCCTAACCCTCTCATTTAGCACACCACCTCGACCAAAACACCCTATATCTACCACTCTATCATCAAACACATTCAAGAAACCTTCAAAATACTCGCTCCATCTCCTCCTCACATCACCACTACTTGTTATCACCTCCCCATTAGCCCCCTTCACTGAAGTTCCCATTTGCTCCATTTTCTTATGCACCTTATTTACCTCCTTCCAGAACATCTTTTTGTTTTCCCTAAAGTTTAATGATACTCCCTCACCCCAACTCTCATTTGCCCTCTTTTTCAACTGTTGCACCTTTTTCCTGACCTCCTGCCTCTTTCTTTTATACATCTCGAACTCATTTGGTTTTTCTCCCTGCAAAAATCGTCCAAATGCCTTCCTCTTCTCTTTCACTAATAATCTTATTCTTCATTCCACAACTCACTACCCTTTCTAATCAACCCACCTCCAACGCTTCTCATGCCACAAGCATCTTTTGCGCAAGCCATCACTGCTTCCCTATATACATCCCATTCCTCCCCCCTCCCTTTACCTCCTTTGTTATCACCTTTTTCCATTCTGTACTCAGTCTCTCCTGGTACTTCCTCACACAAGTCTCCTTCCTAAGCTCACTTACTCTCACCACCCTCTTCACCCCAAAATTCTCTCTTCTTCTCTGAATTCCCTTACAAATCTTCACCATTGCCTCCACAAGATAATGATCAGACATCCCTCCAGTTGCACCTCTCGGCACATTAACATCCAAAAGTCTTTCTTTCGCGCGCCTATCATTTAACAAGTAATCCAATAGCACTCTCTGGCCATCTCTCCTACTTGCATACGTATACTTATGTATATCTCGCTTTGTAAACCAGGTATTCCCAATCACCAGTCCTTTTTCAGCACATAAATCTACAAGCTCTTCACCATTTACATTTACAACACTGAACACCCCATGTATACCAATTATTCCATCTACTGCCACATTACACACCTTTGCATTCAAATCACCCATCACTATAACCCGGTCTTGTGCATCAAAACCACTAACACACTTATTCAGATGCTCTTAAAACACTTGCCTCTCATGATCTTTCTTCTTATGCCCAGGTGGATATGCACCAATAATCACCCGTCTCTCTCCATCAACTTCCAGTTTTACCCACATCAATCTAGAATTTACTTTCTTAGACTCTATCACATACTCCCACAGCCCCTGTTTCAGGAGTAGTGCTACTCCTTCCCTTGCTCTTGTCCTCTCACTAACCCCTGACTTTACTCCCAAGACATTCCGAAACCACTTTTCCCCTTTACCCTTGAGCTTCGTTTCACTCAGAGCCAAAACATCCAGGTTCCTTTCCTCAAACATACTACCTCTCTCTCCTTTTTTTACATCTTGGTAACATCCACACGCATTTAGACACCCAATATGAGCCTTCGAAGAGGATGAGCAGTCCCCGCGTGACTCCTTCTTCTCTTTCCTCTTTTAGAAAGTTAAAATACAAGGATGGGAGGGTTTCTGGCCCCCCGCTCCCGTCCCCTTTGGTCACCTTCGGCAATACGTGAGAAATGCGTGGGAAGTATTGTTTCTCCCCTATCCCCAGGGAAGAAATATATATATATATATATATATATATATATATATATATATATATATATATATATATATATATATATATATATATATATATATATATATATATATATATATATATATATATATATATATATATATATATATATATATATATATATATATATATATATATATATACATATACATATATATATATATATATATATATATATATATATATATATATATATATATATATATATATATATATATATATATATATATATATATATATATATATATATATATATATATATATATATATATATATATATATATATATATGTCCATACAAAGCTCCATCAGCCACGATAGAACCTGGGACCCCTTGTGCAAGAGCCAGGCATGCTAACCGCTAGGCTAGCATGCCTGCCTCTTGCACAAGGGGTCCCAGGTTCGGTCGTGGCTGATGGAGCTTTGTATGTTCTATGAAGGTGCGCGTTCATATACACTTTATTCGTATATATATTATTTTTTTTTTTTCACACTATTCGCCATTTCCCGCGTTAGCGAGGTAGCGTTAAGAACAAAGGACTGGGCCTTTTTTGGAATATCCTCACCTGGCCCCCTCTGTTCCTTCTTTTGGAAAAAAAAAAGAAAAAAAAAAACGAGAGGGGAGGATTTCCAGCCCCCCGCTCCCATATATATATATATATATATATATATATATATATATATATATATATATATTTTTTTTTTTTTTTTATACTTTGTCGCTGTCTCCCGCGTTTGCGAGATAGCGCAAGGAAACAGACGAAAGAAATGGCCCAACCCCCCCCCCCCCCCCATACACATGTACATACACACGTCCACACACGCAAATATACATACCTACACAGCTTTCCATGGTTTACCCCAGACGCTTCACATGCCTTGATTCACTCCACTGACAGCACGTCAACCCCTGTATACCACATCGATCCAATTCACTCTATTCCTTGCCCTCCTTTCACCCTCCTGCATGTTCAGGCCCCGATCACACAAAATCTTTTTCACTCCATCTTTCCACCTCCAATTTGGTCTCCCTCTTCTCCTCGTTCCCCCCACCTACGACACATATATCCTCTTGGTCAATCTTTCCTCACTCATTCTCTCCATGTGCCCAAACCATTTCAAAACACCCTCTTCTGCTCTCTCAACCACGCTCTTTTTATTTCCACACATCTCTCTTACCCTTACGTTACTTACTCGATCAAACCACCTCACACCACACATTGTCCTCAAACATCTCATTTCCAGCACATCCATCCTCCTGCGCACAACTCTATCCATAGCCCACGCCTCGCAACCATACAACATTGTTGGAACCACTATTCCTTCAAACATACCCATTTTTGCTTTCCGAGATAATGTTCTCGACTTCCACACATTTTTCAAGGCTCCCAAAATTTTCGCCCCCTCCCCCACCCAATGATCCACTTCCGCTTCCATGGTTCCATCCGCTGACAGATCCACTCCCAGATATCTAAAACACTTCAGTTCCTCCAGTTTTTCTCCATTCAAACTCACCTCCCAATTGACTTGACCCTCAACCCTACTGTACCTAATAACCTTGCTCTTATTCACATTTACTCTTAACTTTCTTCTTCCACACACTTTACCAAACTCAGTCACCAGCTTCTGCAGTTTCTCACATGAATCAGCCACCAGCGCTGTATCATCAGCGAACAACAACTGACTCACTTCCCAAGCTCTCTCATCCCCAACAGACTTCATACTTGCCCCTCTTTCCAGGACTCTTGCATTTACCTCCCTAACAACCCCATCCATAAACAAATTAAACAACCATGGATACATCACACACCCCTGCCGCAAACCTACATTCACTGAGAACCAATCACTTTCCTCTCTTCCTACACGTACACATGCCTTACATCCTCGATAAAAACTTTTCACTGCTTCTAACAACTTGCCTCCCACACCATATATTCTTAATACCTTCCACAGAGCATCTCTATCAACTCTATCATATGCCTTCTCCAGATCCATAAATGCTACATACAAATCCATTTGCTTTTCTAAGTATTTCTCACATACATTCTTCAAAGCAAACACCTGATCCACACATCCTCTACCACTTCTGAAACCGCACTGCTCTTCCCCAATCTGATGCTCTGTACATGCCTTCACCCTCTCAATCAATACCCTCCCATATAATTTACCAGGAATACTCAACAAACTTATACCTCTGTAATTTGAGCACTCACTCTTATCCCCTTTGCCTTTGTACAATGGCACTATGCACGCATTCCGCCAATCCTCAGGCACCTCACCATGAGTCATACATACATTAAATAACCTTACCAACCAGTCAACAATACAGTCACCCCCTTTTTTAATAAATTCCACTGCAATACCATCCAAACCTGCTGCCTTGCCGGCTTTCATCTTCCGCAAAGCTTTTACTACCTCTTCTCTGTTTACCAAATCATTTTCCCTAACCCTCTCACTTTGCACACCACCTCGACCAAAACACCCTATATCTGCCACTCTGTCATCAGACACATTCAACAAACCTTCAAAATACTCATTCCATCTCCTTCTCACATCACCACTACTTGTTATCACCTCCCCATTTACGCCCTTCACTGAAGTTCCCATTTGCTCCCTTGTCTTACGCACCCTATTTACCTCCTTCCAGAACATCTTTTTATTCTCCCTAAAATTTACTGATAGTCTCTCACCCCAACTCTCATTTGCCCTTTTTTTCACCTCTTGCACCTTTCTCTTGACCTCCTGTCTCTTTCTTTTATACTTCTCCCACTCAATTGCATTTTTTCCCTGCAAAAATCGTCCAAATGCCTCTCTCTTCTCTTTCACTAATACTCTTACTTCTTCATCCCACCACTCACTACCCTTTCTAAACAGCCCACCTCCCACTCTTCTCATGCCACAAGCATCTTTTGCGCAATCCATCACTGATTCCCTAAATACATCCCATTCCTCCCCCACTCCCCTTACTTCCATTGTTCTCACCTTTTTCCATTCTGTACACAGTCTCTCCTGGTACTTCCCCACACAGGTCTCCTTCCCAAGCTCACTTACTCTCACCACCTTCTTCACCCCAACATTCACTCCTCTTTTCTGAAAACCCATACAAATCTTCACCTTAGCCTCCACAAGATAATGATCAGACATCCCTCCAGTTGCACCTCTCAGCACATTAACATCCAAAAGTCTCTCTTTCGCACGCCTGTCAATTAACACGTAATCCAATAACGCTCTCTGGCCATCTCTCCTACTTACATAAGTATACTTATGTATATCTCGCTTTTTAAACCAGGTATTCCCAATCATCAGTCCTTTTTCAGCACATAAATCTACAAGCTCTTCACCATTTCCATTTACAACACTGAACACCCCATGCATACCAATTATTCCCTCAACTGCCACATGACTCACCTTTGCATTCAAATCACCCATCACTATAACCCGGTGTCGTGCATCAAAACCGCTAACACACTCATTCAGCTGCTCCCAAAACACTTGCCTCTCATGATCTTTCTTCTCATGCCCAGGTGCATATGCGTGTCGTAGAAAGCGACTAGAGGGGACGGGAGCGGGGGGCCGGAAATCCTCCCCTCCTTGTATTAACTTTCTAAAATGGGAAACAGAAGAAGGAGTCACGCGGGGAGTGATCATCCTCCTCGAAGGCTCAGAGTGGGGTGCCTAAATGTGTGTGGATGTAACCAAGATGTGAAAAAAGGAGAGATAGGTAGTATGTTTGAGGAAAGGAACCTGGATGTTTTGGCTCTGAGTGAAACGAAGCTCAAGGGTAAAGGGGAAGAGTGGTTTGGAAATGTCTGGGGAGTGAAGTCAGGGGTTAGTGAGAGGACAAGAGCAAGGGAAGGAGTAGCAATACTCCTGAAACAGGAGTTGTGGGAGTATGTGATAGAATGTAAGAAAGTAAATTCTCGATTAATATGGGTAAAATTGAAAGTTGATGGAGAGAGGTGGGTGATATATATATATATATATATATATATATATATATATATATATATATATATATATATATATATATATATATATATATATATATATATATATATATATATATATATATATATATATATATATATATATACATAAATATATATATATATATATATATATATATATATATATATATTTTTTTTTTTTTTTGCTTTGTCGCTCTCTCCCGCGTTTGCGAGGTAGTGCAAGGAAACAGACGAAAGAAATGGCCCAACCCACCCCCATACACATGTATATACATACGTCCACACACGCAAATATACATACCTACACAGCTTTCCATGGTTTACCCCAGACGCTTCACATGCCTTGATTCAATCCACTGACAGCACGTCAACCCCGGTATACCACATCGCTCCAATTCACTCTATTCCTTGCCCTCCTTTCACCCTCCTGCATGTTCAGGCCCCGATCACACAAAATCTTCTTCACTCCATCTTTCCACCTCCAATTTGGTCTCCCTCTTCTCCTCGTTCCCTCCACCTCCGACACATATATCCTCTTGGTCAATCTTTCCTCACTCATTCTCTCCATGTGCCCAAACCATTTCAAAACACCCTCTTCTGCTCTCTCAACCACGCTCTTTTTATTTCCACACATCTCTCTTACCCTTACGTTACTTACTCGATCAAACCACCTCACACCACACATTGTCCTCAACCATCTCATTTCCAGCACATCCATCCTCCTGCGCACCACTCTATCCATAGCCCACGCCTCGCAACCATACAACATTGTTGGAACCACTATTCCTTCAAACATACCCATTTTTGCTTTCCGAGATAATGTTCTCGACTTCCACACATTCTTCAAGGCTCCCAGAATTTTCGCCCCCTCCCCCACCCTATGATCCACTTCCGCTTCCATGGTTCCATCCACTGCCAGATCCACTCCCAGATATCTAAAACACTTCACTTCCTCCAGTTTTTCGCCATTCAAACTCACCTCCCAATTGACTTGACCCTCAACCCTACTGTACCTAATAACCTTGCTCTTATTCACATTTACTCTTAACTTTCTTCTTTCACACACTTTACCAAACTCAGTCACCAGCTTCTGCAGTTTCTCACATGAATCAGCCACCAGCGCTGTATCATCAGCGAACAACAACTGACTCACTTCCCAAGCTCTCTCATCCCCAACAGACTTCATACTTGCCCCTCTTTCCAAAACTCTTGCATTCACCTCCCTAACAACCCCATCCATAAACAAATTAAACAACCATGGAGACATCACACACCCCTGCCGCAAACCTACATTCACTGAGAACCAATCACTTTCCTCTCTTCCTACACGTACACATGCCTTACCTCCTCGATAAAAACTTTTCACTGCTTCTAACAAGTTGCCTCCCACACCATATATTCTTAATACCTTCCACAGAGCATCTCTATCAACTCTATCATATGCCTTCTCCAGATCCATAAATGCTACATACAAATCCATTTGCTTTTCTAAGTATTTCTCACATACATTCTTCAAAGGAAACACCTGATCCACACATCCTCTACCACTTCTGAAAGCACACTGCTCTTCCCCAATCTGATGCTCTGTACATGCTTTCACCCTCTCAATCAATACCCTCCCATATAATTTGCCAGGAATACTCAACAAACTTATACCTCTGTAATTTGAGCACTCACTCTTATCCCCTTTGCCTTTGTACAATGTCACTATGCACGCATTCCGCCAATGCTCAGGCACCTCACCATGAGTCATACATGCATTAAATAACCTTACCAACCAGTCAACAATACAGTCACCCCCTTTTTTAATAAATTCCACTGCAATACCATCCAAACCTGCTGCCTTGCCGGCTTTCATCTTCCGCAAAGCTTTTACTACCTCTTCTCTGTTTACCAACTCATTTTCCCTAACCTTCGCACTTTCTAAAATGGGAAACAGAATATATATATAAATATATATATATATATATATATATATATATATATATATATATATATATATATATATATATATATATATATCTGTTCCTTCTTTTGGAAAATTAAAAAAAGAAAACGAGAGGGGAGGATTTCCAGCCCCCCGCTCCCTTCCCTTTTAGTCGCCTTCTACGACACGAAGGGAATACGTGGGAAGTATTCTTTCTCCCCTATCCCCCGGGATAAAAAAATATATAAATATATATAAATAATATATATAAATAATATATATAAAAAAAAATATATATATATATATATATATATATATATATATATATATATATATATATATATATATATATATATATATATATATATATATATATATATATATATATATATATATATATATATATATATATATATATATGGTTGAAAAAGAGAGATATACATAAGTATATGTATGTAAGTAGAAAAGATGGCCAGAGAGCGTTATTGGATTACGTGTCAATTGATAGGCGCGCGAAAGAGAGACTTCTGGATGTTAATGTGCTGAGAGGTGCAACTGGAGGGATGACTGATTTTTATCTTATGGAGGCTAAGGTGAAGGTTTGTATAGGTTTTCAGAAAAGATGAGAGAATATTGGGGTGAAGAGACTAGTGAGAGTAAGTGAGCTTCGGAAGGAGACTTGTGTGAGGAAGTATCAGGAGAGACTGAATAGAAAATGGAAAAGGTGAGAACAAAGGAGGTAAGGGGAGTGCGGAGGAATCGGATGTGTTTAGGTGAAGCAATGATGGCTTGCGCAAAAGATGCTTGTGGAATGAGAAGTGTGGGAGATGGGTAGATTAGAAAGGGTAGTGAGTGGTGGGATGAAAAACTAAGATCATTAGTGAAAGAGAAGAGATAAGCTTTTGAACGGTTTTTGCGGGGAAATAATGCAAATGAGTGGGAGATATATTAAAAAGAGTGGGAGGTCAAGAGAAAGGTGCAAGAGATGAAAAAAGAGGGCAAATGAGAGTTGGGGTGAGAGAGTATCATTAAATTATAGGAAGAATAAAAATATGTTTTGGAAGGAGGTAAGTAAAGTGGGTAAGACAAGGGAACATATGGGAACTTCAGTGAAGGGGGCAAATGGGGAGGTGATAACAAGTAGTGCTGATGTGATAAGGAGATGGAGTGAGTGTTTTGAAGGTTTGTTGAATGTGTTTGATGGTAGAGGGGCAGATATAGGGTGTTTTGGTCGAGGTGGTGTGCAAAGTGAGGTCTGGGTGGATGATTTCGTAAACAGAGAAGAGGTAGTAAAAGCTCTGCGGAAGATGAAAGCCGGCCAGGCAGCGGGTTTTGATGGATTTGCTGTGGAATTTATTAAAAAAGTAGGTGACTTTATTGTTGACTGGTTGGTAAGGATATTTTATGTATGTATGATTCATGGTGACGTGCCTCAGGATTGGCGGAATGCTTGCATAGTGCCATTATACAAAGGCAAAGGGGACAAAAGCGAGTGCTCATATTACAGAGGTATACGTTTGTTGAGTATTCCTGGTAATTTACATGGGAGGGTATTGACTGAGAGGGTGAAGGCATTTACGGAGGATCAGATTGAGGAAAAGCAGTGTGGTTTCACAAGTGGTAGAGGATGTGTGGATCAAGTGTTTGCTTTGAAGAATGTATGTGAGAAATACTTAAAAAAGCAAATGGATTTGTATGCAGCATTTATGGATCTGGAGAAGGCATATGATAGAGTTGATAGAGATGCTCTGTGGAAGGAATTAAGAATATATGGTGTAGGAGGTAAGTTGTTAGAAGCAGTGAAAAGTTTTTATCGAGGATGTAAGGCATGTGTACGTGTAGGAGGAGAGGAATGTGATTGGTTTTCAGTGAGTGTAGGTTTGCGGCAGGGGTGTGTGATGTCTCCATGGTTGTTTAATATGTTTATGGGTGGGGTTGTTAGGGGGGTGAATGCAAGGGTTTTGGAAAGAGGGTCAAGTTTGCAATCTGTTGTGGATGAGAGAGCTTGGGAAGTGAGTCAGCTGTTGTTCGCTGATGATACAGCGCTGGTGGCTGATTCATGTGAGAAACTGCAGACGCTGGTGACTGAGTTTGGTAAAGTGTGTGAAAGAAGAAAGTTGAGCGTAAATGTGAATAAGAGCAAGGTTATTAGGTACAGTAGGGTTGAGGGTCAAGTCAATTGGGAGGTAAGTTTGAATGGAGAAAAACTGGAGAAAGTAAAGTGTCTTAGATATCTGGGAGTGGATTTGGCAGCGGATGGAACCATGGAAGCGGAATTGAATCATAGGGTGGGGGAGGGGGCGAAAATTCTGGGACCGTTGAAGAATGTGTGGAAGTCGAGAACATTATCTCCGAAAGCAAAAATGGGTATGTTTGAAGGAATAGTGGTTCAAACAATGTTGTATGGTTGCGAGGCGTGGGTTATGGATAGTTTTGCGGAGGAGGGTGGATGTGCTGGAAATGAGATGGTTGAGGACAATATGTGGTGTTATTTGGTTTGATCGAGTAAGTAATAATAGGGTAAGAGAGATGTGTGGTCAAAAAAAAAATGTGTTTGAGAGAGCAGAAGAGGGTGTTTTGAAACGGTTTGGTCACATGGAGAGAATGAGTGAGGAAAGATTGACCAAGAGGATATATGTATCAGAGGTGGAGGGAACGAGGAGAAGTGGGAGACCAAATTGGAGGTGGAAAGATGGAGTGAAAAAGATTTTGAGTGATCGGGGCCTGAACATGCACGAGGGTGAAAGGCGTGTAAGGAGGTGAGTGAATTGGAACGATGTGGTATACCGGGGTCGACGTGCTGTCAATGGATTGAACCAGGGCATGTGAAGCGTCTGGGGTTAACCATGGAAAATTCTGTCGGGCCTGGATGCGGAAAAGGTGCTGTTGTTTCGGTGCATTATTACATGACAGCTAGAGACTGAGTGTGAACGAATGGGGCCTTTGTTGTCTTCCTAGCGCTACCTCGCGCACATGAGGGGGGAAGGGGGATGTTATTTCATATGTGGTGGGTTTAGAGAAAGGTTAATTGGCTAGTAAGTTTGAACGGAGAATAGTTGGAGGAAGTAAAGTGTTTTTGATATCTGCTAGTGGGCTTGGTAGTGAAGAGAACTATGTAAACGGAAGTGAGTAATTTGGTGGGGAAGGGGGCGAAGGTTTTGGGAGTGATAAAGAAAGTGTGAAAAAACAGAACTTTATCTAGGAGAGCAAAATTGAATATGTTTAAAGGTATAGTGGTTCCGAGAATGTTATATGTTTGGGAGGTATTTACTACACATAGGGTTGTGTGGAGGAGGTTGGATGTGTTGGAAATGAAATGTTTGAGGACAATATGTGGTGTGATGCAGTTTGATTAAGTAATGAAAGGGTAAGAGAGATGTGTGGTAATAAAAAGCGTGTGGTTGAGAGAGTAGAAGAGGGTGTGTTGAAATTGATTGTGCAAATGGAGAGAATAAGTGAAGAAAGGTTGATTAGGAAGATATATGAGTCAGAAGTGGATGGAACAAGGTGGAGCGGAAGATCAAATTCGAGGTGGATGAATGGAGTGGAAATTATTTTGTCAATCGCGGTAATATGTGTGTGTGTGTGTGTGTGTGTGTGTGTGTGTGTGTGTGTGTGTGTGTGTGTGTGTGTGTGTGTGTGTGTGACTATAAATGAGTGTTCAGATGTTTATTCATAGTCGTTGAATACCATCATATCTTTGTTGGCATTGTTATTAGGGGTTAGAAAGGCTTGTGTGATCAGTTTGATATATCTGTGAGAAATGTGTGAATGATATGCAATCTTATGCACAGACAAGAGAAGATACACATACAAAACGATATAAGAAAATATTCATTCGAAAAACGCAATAATAAGTTGGACATTTCCTCTATTAAGTTTGTACAGAGGAGAATTATTGATGACTGAAATAACCCAGAGAACAAATAGCGTTGATAAAGATACCATTTTCTGTTTCCGTAAATTCGAGAGTTATGTTGAGGGCCTGAGCCACAGCCTTGACTAAATAGACATCCACACCGTAGCGTAACACCACCGTCCCGTTCTCTGCACGATGGAGGACGTTGCACGGCTCATAGGTGAACGTTGACACCTGGGGATAGGAGAACATACTCTTGTGGGTAGTTTTCCCTTACCATCAGCACACTCACACCTTAAACACCACACAGTTCATCGTTACATAAACGGTTGATATACTGAGACATGTTATAAGCCCATAATGACGGTTGGTATTATAGACTCGACTGTATCTATGACAAAAATATATCAAAAATTCAATAAAACAGATATGATTGCAGCTTACCTTTCTTGTCGGTTTATCTTGATTTATGTAACCATTATTAAGGTTTCCTGTTATAATAACATGAACATGATATCACAGATATCTGTCTTTTTATAACTTCTGTCAACCCACCTTAAGCACAGCGCCCTGAAAGTCAGCCATTTTGTCAGGGAAGAGGTCTAACTGGCGGGTGAACCTGTGGTGGTACCAGGTGTTGATACGCCTCACTCCCGGACCCCAGTACAGCTGGTTCATGTACAGCACCCACTCCTCTTCAGTGCCAGACTGTTGGATAGATCATACACAACATCTAGCCCAACATAGTTAGGTTGGGATATAGGAAAAAACTCTTGATTTCAAGTGTCTCAATCTTATGCCTTCTGTATGGCCGAGGTAGCCATGCGCCATGTCCAGGGTTCGAATCCGACCCTTATTGTAAATAGATTTTTCTGTCCAATGTTTCGAAATGATTTTTTCTTTTCAAGTTAGCGGCCTCCAACTGCATACAGAAGGTTTTATCATAGTCAGTTAAAGCAAAAATGCAATACCTCGTTTCTAACTATAAAGGGCACCTGCTACTTCAGGTAGCGCAGCCTTCAAGATGCAAGAGCCACATTGTATAACATCAGCTGAAGGGAATTAGTCTATATCAATACCACACCATCAGGAACAGTAACCTAACCTTACCTTCACAGCTCCAACGATATGCTCCGTCCTCTTTCCTTTATACGTGTGTATAAACGTCTCCAAGTGTTGTAGCGACAGTCCAACCAAAACAAACCTAATATAAAGAAAGACAATTAGAAAATGGGTCTCTATAGAGCAGAATCTGCCGTTCTTAACTGTGAAGTATTCACAGACCACAAAATGACGAGCACAAAAAATTGAATCCAGGTTACGACAGTCGTCCACAGTCAGCCCAGATGTTCATCCTCCATAAGCGATTGATCCCTGATACGGGTACCTGCCAAAGATTAGGGTATATCTCTCTATCTAACTGGAGGGATGTCTGATCATTATCTTGTGGAGGCTAAGGTGAAAATTAGTATGGGTTTTCAGAAAAGAGGAGTGAATGTTGGGGTGAAGAAGGTGGTGAGAGTGAGTGAGCTTGGGAAGGAGACCTGTGTGGGGAAGTACCAGGAGAGACTGTGTACAGAATGGAAAAAGGTGAGAACAATGGAAGTAAGGGGAGTGGGGGAGGAATGGGATGTATTTAGGGAATCAGTGATGGATTGCGCAAAAGATGCTTGTGGCATGAGAAGAGTGGGAGGTGGGCTGTTTAGAAAGGGTAGTGAGTGGTGGGATGAAGAAGTAAGAGTATTAGAGAAAGAGAAGAGAGAGGCATTTGGACGATTTGTGCAGGGAAAAAATGCAATTGAGTGGGAGAAGTATAAAAGAAAGAGACAGGAGGTCAAGAGAAAGGTGCAAGAGGTGAAAAAAAGGGCAAATGAGAGTTGGGGTGAGAGACTATCAGTAAATTTTAGGGAGAATAAAAAGATGTTCTGGAAGGAGGTAAATAGGGTGCGTAAGACAAGGGAGCAAATGGGAACTTCAGTGAAGGGCGTAAATGGGGAGGTGATAACAAGTAGCGGTGATGTGAGAAGGAGATGGAATGAGTATTTTGAAGGTTTGTTGAATGTGTCTGATGATAGAGTGGCAGATATAGGGTGTTTTGGTCGAGGTGGTGTGCAAAGTGAGAGGGTTAGGGAAAATGATTTGGTAAACAGAGAAGAGGTAGTAAAAGCTTTGCGGAAGATGAAAGCCGGCAAGGCAGCAGGTTTGGATGGTATTGCAGTGGAATTTATTAAAAAGGGGGGTGACTGTATTGTTGACTGGTTGGTAAGGTTATTTAATGTATGTATGACTCATGGTGAGGTGCCTGAGGATTGGCGGAATGCGTACATAGTGCCATTGTACAAAGGCAAAGGGGATAAGAGTGAGTGCTCAAATTACAGAGGTATAAGTTTGTTGAGTATTCCTGGTAAATTATATGGGAGGGTATTGATTGAGAGGGTGAAGGCATGTACAGAGCATCAGATTGGGGAAGAGCAGTGCGGTTTCAGAAGTGGTAGAGGATGTGTGGATCAGGTGTTTGCTTTGAAGAATGTATGTGAGAAATACTTAGAAAAGCAAATGGATTTGTATGTAGCATTTATGGATCTGGAGAAGGCATATGATAGAGTTGATAGAGATGCTCTGTGGAAGGTATTAAGAATATATGGTGTGGGAGGAAAGTTGTTAGAAGCAGTGAAAAGTTTTTATCGAGGATGTAAGGCATGTGTACGTGTAGGAAGAGAGGAAAGTGATTGGTTCTCAGTGAATGTAGGTTTGCGGCAGGGGTGTGTGATGTCTCCATGGTTGTTTAATTTGTTTATGGATGGGGTTGTTAGGGAGGTAAATGCAAGAGTCCTGGAAAGAGGGGCAAGTATGAAGTCTGTTGGGGATGAGAGAGCTTGGGAAGTGAGTCAGTTGTTGTTCGCTGATGATACAGCGCTGGTGGCTGATTCATGTGAGAAACTGCAGAAGCTGGTGACTGAGTTTGGTAAAGTGTGTGGAAGAAGAAAGTTAAGAGTAAATGTGAATAAGAGCAAGGTTATTAGGTACAGTAGGGGTGAGGGTCAAGTCAATTGGGAGGTGAGTTTGAATGGAGAAAAACTGGAGGAAGTGAAGTGTTTTAGATATCTGGGAGTGGATCTGTCAGCGGATGGAACCATGGAAGCGGAAGTGGATCATAGGGTGGGGGAGGGGGCGAAAATTCTGGGAGCCTTGAAAAATGTGTGGAAGTCGAGA
>NC_092228.1:23097502-23189814 GCF_036320965.1 Panulirus ornatus
CGCACTACTCTATCCATAGCCCACGCCACGCAACCATACAACATTGTTGGAACTACTATTCTTCAAACATACCCATTTTTGCTTTCCGAGATAATGTTCTCTACTTCCACACATTCTCAAGGCCCCAGAATTTTCGCCCCTCCCCCACCCTATGATCCAATTCCGCTTCCATGGTTCCATCGCTGCCAGATCCACTCCCAGATATCTAAACACTTCACTTCCTCCAGTTTTTCTCCATTCAAAACTCACCCCAATTGACTTGACCCTCAACCCTACTGTACCTAATAACCTTGCTCTTATTCACATTTACTCTTAACTTTCTTCTTCCACACACTTTACCAAACTCAGTCACCAGCTTCTGCAGTTTCTCACATGAATCAGCCACCAGCGCTGTATCATCATGAACAACAACTGACTCACTTCCCAAGCTCTCTCATCCCCAACAGACTTCATACTTGCCCCTCTTTCCAGGACTCTTGCATTTACCTCCCTAACAACCCCATCCATAAACAAATTAAACAACCATGGAGACATCACACACCCCTGCCGCAAACCTACATTCACTGAGAACCAATCACTTTCCTCTCTTCCTACACGTACACATGCCTTACATCCTCGATAAAAACTTTTCACTGCTTCTAACAACTTTCTCCACACATATATTCTTAATACCTTCCACAGAGCATCTCTATCAACTCTATCATATGCCTTCTCCAGATCCATAAATGCTACATACAAATCCATTTGCTTTTCTAAGTATTTCTCACATACATTCTTCAAAGCAAACACTGATCCACACATCCTCTACCACTTCTGAAAACCACACTGCTCTTCCCCAATTGATGCTCTGTACATGCCTTCACCCTCTCAATCAATACCTCCCATATAATTTACCAGGAATACTCACAAACTTATACCTCTGTAATTTGAGCACTCACTCTTTTCCCTTTGCCTTTGTACAATGGCACTATGCACGCATTCGCCAATCCTCAGGCACCTCACCATGAGTCATACATACAGTAAATAACCTTACCAACCAGTCAACAATACAGTCACCACTTTTTTAATAAATTCCACTGCAATACCATCCGGACCTATTATATATATATATATATATTATATATATATATTATATATATATATATATATATATATATATTATATATATATATATATATATTGATTGAGAGGGTGGAGGCATGTACAGAGCATCAGATTGGGGAAGGCAGTGTGGTTTCAGAAGTGGTAGAGGATTTGTGGATCAGGTGTTTGCTTTGAAAATGTATGTGAGAAATACTTAGAAAAACAAATGGATTTGTATGTAGCATTTATGGATCTGGAGAAGCATATGAGAGAGTTGATAGAGATGCTCTGTGGAAGGTATTAAGAATATATGGTGTGGGAGGAAAGTTGTTAGAAGCAGTGAAAAGTTTTTATCGAGGATGTAAGGCATGTGTACGTGTAGGAAGAGAGGAAAGTGATTGGTTCTCAGTGAATGTAGGTTTGCGGCAGGGGTGTGTGATGTCTCCATGGTTGTTTAATTTGTTTATGGATGGGGTTGTTAGGGAGGTAAATGCAAGAGTCCTGGAAAGAGGGGCAAGTATGAAGTCTGTTGGGGATGAGAGAGCTTGGGAAGTGAGTCAGTTGTTGTTCGCTGATGATACAGCGCTGGTGGCTGATTCATGTGAGAAACTGCAGAAGCTGGTGACTGAGTTTGGTAAAGTGTGTGGAAGAAGAAAGTTAAGAGTAAATGTGAATAAGAGCAAGGTTATTAGGTACAGTAGGGGTGAGGGTCAAGTCAATTGGGAGGTGAGTTTGAATGGAGAAAAACTGGAGGAAGTGAAGTGTTTTAGATATCTGGGAGTGGATCTGTCAGCGGATGGAACCATGGAAGCGGAAGTGGATCATAGGGTGGGGGAGGGGGCGAAAATTCTGGGAGCCTTGAAAAATGTGTGGAAGTCGAGAACATTATCTCGGAAAGCAAAAATGGGTATGTTTGAAGGAATAGTGGTTCCAACAATGTTGTATGGTTGCGAGGCGTGGGCTATGGATAGAGATGTGCGCAGGAGGATGGATGTGCTGGAAATGAGATGTTTGAGGACAATGTGTGGTGTGAGGTGGTTTGATCGAGTAAGTAACGTAAGGGTAAGAGAGATGTGTGGAAATAAAAAGAGCGTGGTTGAGAGAGCAGAAGAGGGTGTTTTGAAATGGTTTGGGCACATGGAGAGAATGAGTGAGGAAAGATTGACCAAGAGGATATATGTGTCGGAGGTGGAGGGAACGAGGAGAAGAGGGAGACCAAATTGGAGGTGGAAAGATGGAGTGAAAAAGATTTTGTGTGATCGGGGCCTGAACATGCAGGAGGGTGAAAGGAGGGCAAGGAATAGAGTGAATTGGAGCGATGTGGTATACAGGGGTTGACGTGCTGTCAGTGGATTGAATCAAGGCATGTGAAGCGTCTGGGGTAAACCATGGAAGGCTGTGTAGGTATGTATATTTGCGTGTGTGGACGTATGTACATGTGTATGGGGGGGGGGGGGGCCATTTCTTTCGTCTGTTTCCTTGCGCTACCTCGCAAACGCGGGAGACAGCGACAAAGTATGAAAAAAAAAAAAAAAAAATATATATATATATATATGAATATATATATATATATATATATATATATATATATATATATATATATATATATATATATATATATATATATATATATATATATATATATATATATATATATATATATATATATATATATATATATCCTTGGGGATAGGGGAGCAAGAATACTTCCCACGTATTCCCTGCGTGTCGTAGAAGGCGACTAAAAGGGGAGGGAGCGGGGGGCTGGAAATCCTCCCCTCTCGTTTTTTTTTTTTTAATTTTCCAAAAGAAGGAACAGAGAATTGGGCCAGGTGACGGTAGTCCCTCAAAGGCCCAGTCCTCTGTTCTTAACGCTACCTCGCTAATGCGGGAAATGGCGAATAGTTTGAAAGAAAAAGAAAGAATATATATATATAGATAGATAGATAGATATATAGATTAGATAGAGAGAGAGCGCAAGGAAACAGACGAAAGAATGGCCCAACCCACCCACATACACCTGCATATACATACACGTCCACACACACAAATATACATACCCATACATCTCAACGTATACATATATATACACACACAGACATATACATATATTCACATCTATATAATTCACACTGTCTGCTTTTATTCATTCCCATCGCCACCTCGCCACACATGAAATAACAGCCCCCTACCCCCTCAAGTGTGCGAGGTAGCGTTAGGAAAAGATAACAAAGGCCACATTCGTTCATACTCAGTCTCTAGCTGTTATGTAATAATGCACCGAAACCAAGGATCCTTTCCACATCCAGGCCCCACAGAACTTTCCATGGTTTAGCCCAGACGCTTCGCATGCCCTGGTTCAATCCATTGACAACACGTCCACCCCAGTATACCACATCGTTCCAATTCACTCTATTCCTTGCCCGCCTTTCACCCTCCTGCATGTTCAGGCCCTAATCACTCAAAATCTTTTTCACTCCATCCCTTCACCTCCAATTTGGTCTTCCACTTCTCCTCGTTCCCTCCACCTCTGACACATATATCCTCTTGGTCAATCTTTCCTCACTCATTCTCTCCATGTGACCAAACCATATCAAAACACCCTCTTCTGCTCTCTCAACCACACTCTTTTTATTACCACACATCTCTCTTACCCTTACATTACTCACTTGATCAAACCACCTCACACCACACACACACACACACACATATATATATATATATATATACATATATATATATATATATATATATATATATATATATATATATATATATATATATATATATATATATATATATATATATATATATATATATATATATTTTCTTTTTTTTTTTTTTTACTTTGTCGCTGTCTCCCGCGTTTGCGAGGTAGCGCAAGGAAACAGACGAAAGAAATGGCCCAACCCCCCCCCCCCCCGCATACATGTATATACATACGTCCACACACGCAAATATACATACCTACACAGCTTTCCATGGTTTACCCCAGACGCTTCACATGCCTTGCTTCAATCCACTGACAGCACGTCAACCCCGGTATACCACATCGCTCCAATTCACTCTATTCCTTGCCCTCCTTTCACCCTCCTGCATGTTCAGGCCCCGATCACACAAAATCTTTTTCACTCCATCTTTCCACCTTCAATTTGGTCTCCCTCTTCTCCTTGCTCCCTCCACCTCCGACACATATATCCTCTTGGTCAATCTTTCCTCACTCATCCTCTCCATGTGCCCAAACCACTTCAAAACACCCTCTTCTGCTCTCTCAACCACGCTCTTTTTATTTCCACACATCTCTCTTACCCTTACGTTACTCACTCGATCAAACCACCTCACACCACACATTGTCCTCAAACATCTCATTTCCAGCACATCCATCCTCCTGCGCACTACTCTATCCATAGCCCACGCCACGCAACCATACAACATTGTTGGAACTACTATTCCTTCAAACATACCCATTTTTGCTTTCCGAGATAATGTTCTCTACTTCCACACATTCTTCAAGGCCCCCAGAATTTTCGCCCCCTCCCCCACCCTATGATCCAATTCCGCTTCCATGGTTCCATCCGCTGCCAGATCCACTCCCAGATATCTAAAACACTTCACTTCCTCCAGTTTTTCTCCATTCAAACTCACCTCCCAATTGACTTGACCCTCAACCCTACTGTACCTAATAACCTTGCTCTTATTCACATTTACTCTTAACTTTCTTCTTCCACACACTTTACCAAACTCAGTCACCAGCTTCTGCAGTTTCTCACATGAATCAGCCACCAGCGCTGTATCATCACTGAACAACAACTGACTCACTTCCCAAGCTCTCTCATCCCCAACAGACTTCATACTTGCCCCTCTTTCCAGGACTCTTGCATTTACCTCCCTAACAACCCCATCCATAAACAAATTAAACAACCATGGAGACATCACACACCCCCTGCCGCAAACCTACATTCACTGAGAACCAATCACTTTCCTCTCTTCCTACACGTACACATGCCTTACATCCTCGATAAAAACTTTTCACTGCTTCTAACAACTTTCCTCCCACACCATATATTCTTAATACCTTCCACAGAGCATCTCTATCAACTCTATCATATGCCTTCTCCAGATCCATAAATGCTACATACAAATCCATTTGCTTTTCTAAGTATTTCTCACATACATTCTTCAAAGCAAACACCTGATCCACACATCCTCTACCACTTCTGAAACCACACTGCTCTTCCCCAATCTGATGCTCTGTACATGCCTTCACCCTCTCAATCAATACCCTCCCATATAATTTACCAGGAATACTCAACAAACTTATACCTCTGTAATTTGAGCACTCACTCTTTTCCCCTTTGCCTTTGTACAATGGCACTATGCACGCATTCCGCCAATCCTCAGGCACCTCACCATGAGTCATACATACAGTAAATAACCTTACCAACCAGTCAACAATACAGTCACCCACTTTTTTAATAAATTCCACTGCAATACCATCCGGACCTATATATATATATATATATATATATATATATATATATATATATATATATATATATATATATATATATATATATATATATATATTGATTGAGAGGGTGGAGGCATGTACAGAGCATCAGATTGGGGAAGAGCAGTGTGGTTTCAGAAGTGGTAGAGGATTTGTGGATCAGGTGTTTGCTTTGAAAAATGTATGTGAGAAATACTTAGAAAAACAAATGGATTTGTATGTAGCATTTATGGATCTGGAGAAGGCATATGAGAGAGTTGATAGAGATGCTCTGTGGAAGGTATTAAGAATATATGGTGTAGGAGGCAAGTTGATAGAAGCAGTGAAAAGTTTTTATCGAGGATGTAAGGCATGTGTACGTGTAGGAAGAGAGGAAAGTGATTGGTTCTCAGTGAATGTAGGTTTGCGGCAGGGGTGTGTGATGTCTCCATGGTTGTTTAATTTGTTTATGGATGGGGTTGTTAGGGAGGTGAATGCAAGAGTTTTGGAAAGAGGGGCAAGTATGAAGTCTGTTGTGGATGAGAGAGCTTGGGAAGTGAGCCAGTTGTTGTTCGCAGATAATACAGCGCTGGTGGCTGATTCATGTGAGAAACTGCAGAAGCTGGTGACTGAGTTTGGTAAAGTGTGTGAAAGAAGAAAGTTAAGAGTAAATGTGAATAAGAGCAAGATTATTAGGTACAGTAGGGTTGAGGGTCAAGTTAATTGGGAGGTAAGTTTGAGTGGAGAAAAACTGGAGGAAGTAAAGTGTTTTAGATATCTGGGAGTGGATCTGGCAGTGGATGGAACCATGGAAGCGGGAGTGAATCACAGGGTGGGGGAGGGGGCGAAAATCCTGGGAGAATTGAAGAATGTGTGGAGGTCGAGAACATTATCTCGGAAAGCAAAAATGGGTATGTTTGAAGGAGTAGTGGTTCCAACAATGTTGTATGGTTGCGAGGCGTGGGCTATGGATAGAGTTGTGCGCAGGAGGATGGATGTGCTGGAAATGAGATGTTTGAGGACAATGTTTGGTGTGAGGTGGTTTGATCGAGTAAGTAATGTAAAGGTAAGAGAGATGTGTGGAAATAAAAAGAGCGTGGTTGAGAGAGCAGAAGAGGGTATTTTGAAATGGTTTGGGCACATGGAGAGAATGAGTGAGGAAAGATTGACCAAGAGGATATATGTGTCGGAGGTGGAGGGAACGAGGAGAAGTGGGAGACCAAATTTTAGGTGGAAAGATGGAGTGAAAAAGATTTTGTGTGATCGTGGCCTGAACATGCATGAGGGTGAAAGGAGGGCAAGGAATAGAGTGAATTGGATCGATGTGGAATACCGGGGTTGACGTGCTGTCAGTGGATTGAATCAAGGCATGTGAAGCGTCTGGGGTAAACTATGGAAAGCTGTGTAGGTATGTATATTTCCGTGTGTGGACGTATGTATATACATGTGTATGGGGGTGGGTTGTGCCATTTCTTTCGGCTGTTTCCTTGCGCTACCTCGCAAACGCGGGAGACAGCGACAAAGCAAAAAAAAAAAAAAAAAATATATATATACATATATATATATATATATATATATATATATATATATATATATATATATATATATATATATATATATATATATATATATATATGTATATATATATACATATATATATATATATATATATATATATATATATATATATATAAATATATATATATATATATATATATATATATATATATATATATATATATATATATATATATATATATATATATATATATATATATATATATATATATATATATATATATATGTTTAAAATTGTATGCATTCACACTTGGTCACCTTTATCCAATCTTGTGTCACCCATCCACACAGGAAACGGTGTCGCCACCCTCTGCGACAACGAGGTAGCACCAGGAAGTGCAGGAGAAAGGTAACTTTCGCTAACATTCATTCTCTGGGTCTCCTATGTAATGCACCGAAATCACAGCTCTTTATACGCATACAAACCCCACAGACGTTTTCACGGTTTATCCCAGACCCTTCACATTCCCGATTCAGTCCACTGATAGTTCTTGGACCCTAGTATACCACACAATGTCATTTCAATGTATTCTGTTAACGCCTTTCCCCCTCCTGCATGTTTAAGCCTGATGGCTTAAATCTTTTTTCACTCCTTGCTTCAACCCCCAATTGGGTCTCTTCTACTCTTGTTTCCTCCACAACTGATGCATATATCCTCTTTGTCAACCTTTCCTCACTCACTCTTACCGGATGTCCAAACCATTTCAACCACACTCTTTTTATCGAGACACTTCTCTTTTACCGTTCCATTATTTACTCGATCAAACACCTCTCACCACTTATTGTTGTCAAAATTTCATTTCCAACGCTTGCACTCTCCTCTGCACAGTCCTCTCTATACCCCATGCTTTGGAGCCATATGATATTGTTGGAACTACTATATCATCATATTACCCATTTTTGCTCTCCGAAATTATGTTCTCGCCTTCCACACATTCTACATTGTTTCCAGGACCCCGACTCCCTCCCTCACCCTATGACTCACTTGCACTTCTATGGTTCCATTCGCTGCCAAGTCCACTCCCAGATATCTAAAACACTTCACTTTCTCCAGTTTTTCTCCTTTACACTTACATCCCAGCTAACTTGTTCCTCAGCCCTACTGAACCTAATAACCTTGCTTTTATTCACATTTACTTTAAACTTTTTCTTTCATGCATTCTGCCAAACAGTTACCAGCTTACGCAGTTTCTCACTGGAATCAGTCATCATCGATGAACAACAACTGGCTCACTTCTCAGGCTCTCTCATCCTTCTCTTCAAAGCTCTTGAATATACTTACCTCACCACCCCATCTATAAACAAACTAAAGAATTATGGACACATCACGCACCCCTTCCGTTCACCGACCTTCATTGGGAACCAACACTTTTCTCTTCTTCTCATTATTACTATTTCCATCAACATATAATATCAAAAAAAAAATTTTTATGACAAACGATGGTAAATATATCAAGTAATCAACATAAATAATATCATGAAAACTTGGCTAACATTATGAGGCCAGGACAACAGGTTTTTCTCAAAATCCTTCGTCCGTAATGTCATATTCTTTCACACACTAAAATGTAACATACTTATTTCTCGTGTGTATATTAATTGCAAGTTATTTCTTGTAAGTTTCACTCTTTTCGAGTTAATACATCATTACGTTTTAATTGTCGCTTTGTCATTATTTTCCTTTCTATTGCTTTCAATAGTTGCAAGTAACCTCATTTTCTAAAAATTTTCAAAGCGTCATGATGCATAGTTATGACATAGTACTCTTTCAAACCACTTTGATTTGCGGTGTTCATTCCGTAGTATTTTGTTCATAATATGTTCATAAGAAACTATGATCTAAGTCTTGGTCATCCTTGGAATGATGAGTCCCTTGAATGGGGATGTCATAGCCAACGTAGTGATCATAGCTTCGCTATTTGAACCCGATTTTACAGGCTAGACGACACCTCAAAGCCTCCTAATATCCTGAATATGAAAGAGCCATCCCGGCGGTTAATGTGTCCTCATCTGCTTACAGGTGGGATCAGAATGCATCCCTTACGGTCGTAACTCTACTGCACAAGGTCCAAGATGAGGGTTGTTTCTATTTCCGTGCTCTTAGTCTCACATACTCAGCGTCTGAGGAGAGTCATCTCTTATCATGGTGAAAAGCTGGAAGCGGTTTTAGTGCCGACAGGAACTGAACTATCCTACTGGGAGTCCACGATGCTACGATGGGACAAAGGATATTCGATCACTTGTAGTCGAGTTGGCCAGAGGACAGAGATGCGAATCCTATCTATGGAGTGTAGAACCTGTTGTATGGAATACATGCCTTTCAAGATTGGCACTGAATACTTTGCAGCAGCACTAGACCCCTCTCAACCAAACCACTCTATAACTTACCACCAACAAACCCATCACTGTCATGACATCTACACTCTGAAATGACTGGACAAGGACCATCAGCCGTCGAACTAACTCAGTCTTAAAAGCCACTCTACCAGGCATGCACCTGTTTCAAACTACACATCCTAGACACATACGGACGAGTTATACTTTTTTGTTTACTTTTCTGTTGGTCATGGAAAGAGGGGCAGGTGTGCAGTCTGTCGGTGGAGGGTGTTGAGTTAGTTTTTGTTTACTGATGGTACGGTGCTGGTGGCAGATTCGAGTGGGAAACAAGCAGAAGTTGGTGTGTTAGTCTGGGAGAGTTTGTGAAAGGAGAAAATTGAGAGCAAATGTAAATAAATGCATGATTATTAGATTTAGCAGCGCAAAGAGACAGGTTAGATGGGAGTGTGAGTTTGTATGTACTAAACGAAAAGACTTGGAGTACATGAAGTGTTTATATACTTGGGAATGGACATATCAACGAATGTAAACATAGGACCTGAGGTGGGATATAAGGCTGGTAAGAGGAAAATCGGTCTGGGACTATTGAGAAATGTGTGGAAAGGTCACTATCTGGGAGGGCGACGATGGGTAATGTTTGAGGGTATATTAGTCCTGATGGTGTCTGGATACGAGGCATGGGCTGCAAAGGAGGATGTACGGAAATGGGTGGATATGATGGATATGAAATGTTTGAGGACAATAGATGGTATGAGGAGCAATGATAGGGTAAGAAAGAGGTGTGATATTATGAAGAGTGTGGTTGCGGGAGCAGAAAAGAGTGTGTTGAAATCGTATCGACATATGGAGCGAATAAGTGAGGAAATGTTGACAAAGAGGACATGTTTGTGAAGGAACAGGGATAAGGGGGAAGGGGAGGCTGAACTGGAGATGGAAAGATAGAGTTAGTAAAGTTCTGAGTGATTGGAGCCTGAACTTGCGGGAGGATAAAAGATGTGCATCGGATAGAGTGAACTGAGGCTATGTGGTATAATGGGGGCGACAGGTATGCATTTTTAAGTTTTTCAGTTTTTGGGAGTAAAACCAAGATAAAAAGAATGTCCTTTGGTCCTGGACCATTATCACAGAATGATGATTTATAAGATTTCATTCAAGAATTTTGTTTCCTTACCTTCCACCGTAGTCCCATGTATCTTGGTAAGTCTTGGCGAAGTTCAACAATGGTTCAGGATCGTTTAGTAGGAAGAAGTAACCACGACACATTGACGATGTCCAGATTATCCTGGTCAGGTCTTCTGCTGTGTTGACGTACACCACCTGGATAGTGGATGGAGACGGATATAATATGTACAGCCAGTCTTATGGTGCATCCATACGTACCACTTGATGACTTAGGACTGGATGAAACTAGTATATACGGTAAAGCAATGTCTTCCACTGTGTTCATTTACATTACTTTTACAGAGTAGGGAGGAAGGGAGTTATAGTTTTTGGATGAAGTCTTTTATTGCCATCCTGTGCTCGACCCAATGAATGATTGGGGGAAATATCATGTGTAAAGGATATATTCCCGTATTGACGGATGAAAGCATAAAACACGTTACATGTAGATCTTGAGATGTGTCATCAATAGTTAGGTCTAAATATAAAGGTAACATATTGTACCATCTACTGTATGCGACAAAATCTATTTTGCAGTCCTCGCAAAGAATATTTAGGAAAATAATATCTATCAGAATTCTGTATTTTCGTACAGCACCTGCATCAGCACAAATATATCTATATCAAGATATGTATTGATTTATGTCTCGTCCTAACATTTGACTAATCGCGATTTTCATTAAAGATTATGAAGGAATACAGAAGAATACACAAAGAAGCAGCAAACTACAAAAAAAAAAAATTCCCCACCATGAATCCTTTCGAAGTTCGAAGCAGTAAACGGCCAAAGCAATCAGAATTACTGACATATGTGATACAGAGTAAATATACGGACAGACCGACGTTCAAGGCAGCTCAGATGATGTGAGTCATGGTCTTGAATCGAAAACTTTGTCGATATCTTAACGTATCTACAGTGGTGTTTCCAGCATCTCTTACTGGTAAATCATTCTATATACTTAAGAAGAAAAAGGAATTTGCCTCAGTCAGAGAAAAACGTTTACCACGCAAGTTTTGTGTTCATCACGTGAATGTGTGAACTAAGAGTCGGGGTAACTTGGCCTTAATTCTAATATGGCACTGATAGTGAGATAAATGTAAGTGCGGAGAGACAAGTCTATATACACTACTGGTTGGATTCAAACACCCTGGAAGGGGCGTCCGACTACCTCGGCCATATACAGGTTACAAGACATAGCCACTAGTGAACTAGCATTTTTGTGCTGCGTCCCAACCTCAGTTCACTGAGGCTAATATGGACTCTAATCGATCATGACACTAATGCTATGACTGCAAGCAAATCTAACACTGTAGAATAATTAGTATAGCCAAGAAAATAATCATCTTACCTGTCGTGGGTTGTGCAGGAGAAGCAGGCGCTGCAGTGCAGCGTGTCTGCTGTAGCCAGTATCATAAGCCACCACCAGAGCACACTCCCTGAGCTCTGCCTTGACCACAGTTACCAACATCTGGCTCAGTGATGAGGCTTCATCTGTAGACGACATTGAAACTCTCCGAGTCTTCTGGAGTGCCAGGAACTTAAAATTTCTTTTCTGCCATCTCTTTACACGTTGCACAGTGTTCACATCCCCATTCATTAAATGTCCTACACCGAATAATTCATTTTCCGGAAGGGGTATCTTACTACCGTGTCCTGCAGTAAGAATGAGTGGTTTTGTTGGCTGTCCGTCATGAATCGATAATAACAGAGGGCAAAATGGGGCGTGAATTTGCGACTCAATGTAAGATGAAGGATCATCGCGACAAGCCCAGTCGATTCCAGACACTCCTGCAGAGCTCCCTAGAGCTCTCGAAGATACTGAGAAGATGAGCACCGGCATCCATAATAGCACAAGTTGAAATCCCATAACTTCAGGATGCTGCGAGAAGGGCTGTGATATGCTGTTAGAAAATAATGAGTCTCATTACCCGAATGGATATGAAGCCAAACAAGGCATTTGTTTATGGTCTTTATTTCTTTATCGGCGTAAACGACAAAAAAAATGAATCCACTAATATGAGCAACCTCATTCATGATCTATATATATATATATATATATATATATATATATATATATATATATATATATATATATATATATATATATATATATATATATATATATATATATATATATATATATATATATATATATATATATATATATATATATACATACATATATATATATATATATATATATATATATATATATATATATATATATATATATATATATATATATATATATATATACATATATATATATATGTATATATATATATATATATATATATATATATATATATATATATATATATATATATATATATATATATATATATATATATATATAATCATTATTATTAATATTATTATTATTACTATTATTTTGCTTTGTCGCTGTATGGCCTAACCCACGCACATACACATGTAAATACATATACGTCCACACACGCAAATATACATACTTATGCATCTCAACGTATAAATATATATACACACACAGACATATACATATATACACATGTACATAATTCATACTGGCTGCCTTTATTCATTCCCATCCCCACCACACCACACATGAAATAAAAACCGCCTCCCCCCTCATGTGTGCGAGGTAGCGCTTGGAAAAGACAACAAAGGCCACTTTCGTTCACACTCAGCCTCTAGCTGCCATGTAATAATGCACCGAAACCACAGCTCCCTTTCCATATGCAGGCAAAACAGAACTTTCAATGGTTTACCCCAGACGCTTCACATGCCCAGGTTCAATCCATTGACAGCACTTCGACCTCGGTATACCACATCGCTCCAATTCACTCTATTCCGTGCACGCCTTTCACCCTCCTGCATGTTCAGGCCCCGATCACTCAAAATCTTTTTCACGCCATCTTGCCACCTCCAATTTGGTCTTCCACTTCTCCTCGTTCCCTCCATCTCTGGCACATATATCCTCTTGGTCAATCTTTCCTCACTCATTCTCTCAATGTGACCAAACCATTTCAAAACACCCTCTTCTGCTCTCTCAAACACACTCTTTTTATTACCACACATCTCTCTTACCCTATTATTACTTACTCGATCAAACCACCTCACACCACATATTGTCCTCAAACTTCTCATTTCCAGCACATCCACCCTCCTCCGCACAACTCTATCCATAGCCCACGCCTCGCAACCATACAACATTGTTGGAACCACCATTCCTTCAAACACACCCATTTTATGCTTTCCAAGGTAATGATCTCGACTTTCACACATTCTTCAACGCTCCCACAACTTTCATCCCCTCCCCCAACCTATGATTCACTTCCGCTTCTTGGTTCCATCCGCTGCCAAATCCACTCCCAGATATCTAAAACACATCACTTCTTCCAATTTCTCTCCATTCAAACTAAACTCCCAATTGATTTGTCCCTCAACCCTACTGTATTTATTAACCTTGCTCTTATTCACATTTACTCTAAGCTTTCTTCTTTCACACACTTTACTAAACTCAGTCACCAGCTTCTGCAGTTTCTTACACGAATCAGCCACCAGCGCTGTATCATTAGCGAACAACAACTGACTCACTTCCCAAGCTCTCTCATCGACAACAAACTGCATACTTGCCCCTCTTTCCAAAACTCTTGCATTCAACTCCCTTACAACCACATTCATAAACAAATTGAACAACCATGGAGACATCACACACCAATGCCGCAAACATACATTCACTGAGAACCAATAACTTTCCTCTCTTCTTACTCGTACACATGCCTTACATCCTCGATAAAAACTTTTAACTGCTTCTAACGACTTTCCTCCCACACCGTAAATTCTTAATACCTTCCACAGAGCATATCTATCAACTCCATCATATGCCTTCTCCAGATCCATAAATGCTACATACAAATCCATTTGCTTTTCTAAGTATTTCTCACATAAATTCTTCAAAGCAAATTCCTGATCCACACATCCTCTACCACTTCTGAAACCACACTGCTCTTCCCCAATCTGATGCTCTGTACATGCCTTCACCCTCTCAATCAATACCCTCCCATACAATTTCCCAGGAATACTCAACAAACTTATACCTCTGTAATATGAGCACTCACTTTTATCCCCTTTGCCTTTGTACATTGGCACTATGCAAGCATTCCGCCAATCCTCAAGCACCTCACCATAAGTCATACATACATTAAATAACCTTGCCAACCAGTCAACAATAGAGTCACCCCCTTTTTTAATAAATTCCACTGCAATACCATCAAAACCCGCTGCCTTACCGGCTTTCATCTTCCGGGAAGCTTTTACTACTTCTTCTCAGTTTACCAAATCATTTTCCCTAACCCTCTTACTTTGCACACCACCACGATCAAAACACCCTATATCTGCCACTCTATCATCAAACACATTCAACAAACCTTCAAAATACTCACTCCATCTCCTTCTCACATCGCCACTACTTGTTATCACCTCCCCAATCAGCCCCCTTCATTGAAGATCCCATTTGTTCCCTTGTCTTACGCACTTTATTTACCTCCTTCCAAAACATCTTTGTATACATATATATATATGTATATATATATATATATATATATATATATATATATATATATATATATATATATATATATATATATATATAGATATATATATATATATATATATATATATATATATATATATATATATATATATATATATATATATATATATATATATATATATATATATATATATATATATATATATATAAATATATATATACGAACATAATGCATAGAAACGCGCACCTTCATAGAACATACAAACCTCCAACGGCCAGGATAGAACCCGGGACCCCTGTGCAAGAGGCTGGAATGTTAACCGCTAGGCTATGGGCCTGGCTAATAGGAAATAAGTATTTGAATACTTTGTACTCGAATACCCTTCGTCTCACGTTGGTAACAACGGTGTCTACACCGGTGATTTCCCAACAGGCGCACATAGCCATCAGTTAGCATTTTACCGAACCTAACTGTACAACGCGGAGGTATATGAATACGATCATAGTGCACAGAAACGCGCACCTTCATAGGATATACAAACCTCCAACAGCCAGGATCGAACCCGGGACCCCTGTGCAAGAGGCGGGAATGTTAACCGCTAGGCTATGGGCCTGGCTAATAGGAAATAACTATTCGAACACTATGTACTCGAATACAATGTACCCGTTGCTCACCAACGTGAGACGAAGTGATTACTTCATACTTGCTGCCTTTATTCATTCCCGCCGCTACCCCAACACACATGAAATGACAACGCCCTCCACTCGCATGCATGCGAGGTAGCGCAAGGAAAAGACAGCAAAGGCCACATTCGTTCATAATCAGTCTCTAGCTGTCATGTATAATGCACCGAAACCACAGGTCCCTTTCCACATCCAGGCCCCACAACACTTTCCATGGTCTACCCCCGACGCAGCACATCCCCTGTTTCAGTCCATTGACAGCGTGTCGACCCCGGTATACCATATCGTTCCAATTCACTCTACACCTTGTACGCCTCTCACATTCCTGCATGTTCAGGCCCCAATCGCTCAAAATCCTTTTCACTCCGTCCTACCACCTCCAGTTTGGTCTCCCACTTCTCGTTACCTCGACCTCTGACACATATATCCTCTAGGTCAATCTTTTCTCACTCATTCTCTCCATGTGACCAAACCATTTCAATACACCACTTCTGCCCACTCAAACACACTCTTTTTATTACCACACATCTCTCTTACCCTATTATTACTTACTCGATCAAACCACCTCACACCAGATTTTGTCCTCAAACTTCTCATTTCCAGCACATCCACCCTCCTCCGCACAACTCTATCCATAGCCCACGCCTCGCAACCATACAACATTGTTGGAACCACCATTCCTTCAAACATACCCATTCTATGCTTTCCGAGGTAATGATCTCGACTTTCACACATTCTTCAACGCTCCCACAACTTTCATTCCCTCCCCCAACCTATGATTCACTTCCGCTTCTTGGTTCCATCCGCTGCCAAATCCACTCCCAGATATCTAAAACACATCACTTCTTCCAATTTCTCTCCATTCAAACTAAACTCCCAGTTGATTTGTCCCTCAACCCTACTGTATTTATTAACCTTGCTCTTATTCACATTTACTCTAAGCTTTCTTCTTTCACACACTTTACTAAACTTAGTCACCAGCTTCTGCAGTTTCTTACACGAATCAGCCACCAGCGCTGTATCATTAGCGAACAACAACTGACTCACTTCCCAAGCTCTCTCATCGACAACAAACTGCATACTTGCCCCTCTTTCCAAAACTCTTGCATTCAACTCCCTTACAACCACATTCATAAACAAATTGAACAACCATGGAGACATCACACACACATGCCGCAAACATACATTCACTGAGAACCAATAACTTTCCTCTCTTCTTACTCGTACACATGCCTTACATCCTCGATAAAAACTTTTAACTGCTTCTAACGACTTGCCTCCCACACCATAAATTCTTAATACCTTCCACAGAGCATATCTATCAACTCCATCATATGCCTTCTCCAGATCCATAAATGCTACATACAAATCCATTTGCTTTTCTAAGTATTTCTCACATAAATTCTTCAAAGCAAATTCCTGATCCACACATCCTCTACCACTTCTGAAACCACACTGCTCTTCCCCAATCTGATGCTCTGTACATGCCTTCACCCTCTCAATCAATACCCTCCCATACAATTTCCCAGGAATACTCAACAAACTTATACCACTGTAATATGAGCACTCACTTTTATCCCCTTTGCCTTTGTACATTGGCACTATGCAAGCATTCCGCCAATCCTCAAGCACCTCACCATAAGTCATACATACATTAAATAACCTTGCCAACCAGTCAACAATAGAGTCACCCCCTTTTTTAATAAATTCCACTGCAATACCATCAAAACCCGCTGCCTTACCGGCTTTCATCTTCCGGAAAGCTTTTACTACTTCTTCTCAGTTTACCAAATCATTTTCCCTAACCCTCTTACTTTGCACACCACCACGATCAAAACACCCTATATCTGCCACTCTATCATCAAACACATTCAACAAACCTTCAAAATACTCACTTCATCTCCTTCTCACATCGCCACTACTTGTTATCACCTCCCCAATCAGCCCCCTTCATTGAAGATCCCATTTGTTCCCTTGTCTTACGCACTTTATTTACCTCCTTCCAAAACATCTTTGTATACATATATATATATATATATATATATATATATATATATATATATATATATATATATATATATATATATATATATATATATATATATATATATAGATATATATATATATATATATATATATATATATATATATACATATAATATATATATATATATATATATATATATATATATATATATATATATATATATATATATATATATATATATATATATATATATATATATATATATATATAAATATATATATACGAACATAATGCATAGAAACGCGCACCTTCATAGAACATACAAACCTCCAACAGCCAGGATAGAACCCGGGACCCCTGTGCAAGAGGCTGGAATGTTAACCGCTAGGCTATGGGCCTGGCTAATAGGAAATAACTATTTGAATACTTTGTACTCGAATACCCTTTGTCTCACGTTGGTAACAACGGTGTCTACACCGGTGATTTCCCAACAGGCGCACATAGCCATCAGATAGCATTTTACCGAACCTAACTGTACAACGCGGAGGTATATGAATACGATCATAGTGCACAGAAACGCGCACCGTAATATACAAACCTCCAACAGCCAGGATCGAACCCGGGACCCCTGTGCAAGAGGCGGGAATGTTAACCGCTAGGCTATGGGCCTGGCTAATAGGAAATAACTATTCGAACACTATGTACTCGAATACAATGTACCCGTTGCTCACCAACGTGAGACGAAGTGATTACTTCATACTTGCTGCCTTTATTCATTCCCGCCGCTACCCCAATACACATGAAATGACAACGCCCTCCACTCGCATGCATGCGAGGTAGCGCAAGGAAAAGACAGCAAAGGCCACATTCGTTCATAATCAGTCTCTAGCTGTCATGTATAATGCACCGAAACCACAGGTCCCTTTCCACATCCAGGCCCCACAACACTTTCCATGGTCTACCCCCGACGCTGCACATCCCCTGTTTCAGTCCATTGACAGCATGTCGACCCCGGTATACCATATCGTTCCAATTCACTCTACACCTTGTACGCCTCTCACATTCCTGCATGTTCAGGCCCCAATCGCTCAAAATCCTTTTCACTCCGTCCTACCACCTCCAGTTTGGTCTCCCACTTCTCGTTACCTCGACCTCTGACACATATATCCTCTAGGTCAATCTTTTCTCACTCATTCTCTCCATGTGACCAAACCATTTCAATACACCACTTCTGCCCACTCAACCACACTCTTTTTATTACCTCATATTTCTCTTACCCTTTTATTACTTAGTCGATCAAACCATCTCAGACTATACATTGTCCACAAACATCTCATTTCCTATACATCCATCCTCCTCCGCAAAACCCTATCTATAGCCTACGCCTTGCTACCATACAACATTTTGGAAACACAATTCCTTAAAACATATCCTTTTTAGCTTTCCGAGATAATGTTCTCGCCTTCCAACATTCTTTAACGCTCTCAGAGCCTTTCCCCCCCTCCCCAACACTTCGAGTCACTTCCGCTTCCAAGATTCCATCCGCTACCAACTCCACTCCCAGATATCTAAAACACTTCACTTCCTCCAGTTTTTCTCCATCCAAACTTACCTCCCAATTGACTTGTCCCTCAACCCTACTGTGCCTAATAACCTTGCTCTTATTCACATTTACTCTCACCTTTATTCTTTCACATACTTTACCGATCTCAGTTAAAGCTTCTGCAGTTTCTCACCCAAGCCCTTTCATCCACAACAGACTGCATACTTACCCCTCTCTCCAAAATTCTTGCATTTACCGCTCTAACAGCCCCATCCATGATCAAATTAAACATCCATGGAGACATCACGCACCCCTTCCTCAAGCCAACATTCACTAGGAACCAATCACTTTTCTCTCTTCCAACTCGTACACATGCCTTACATCCTCGATTAAAACTTTTCACTGCTTCTAGAAAATTGCCTCACACACCATACACTCTTTATACCCCCCACAGAGAATCTCTATCAATTCTATGATATGCTTTCATCACATCCATGAATGCTACATACAAATCCATTTGTTTTTCTAAGTGTTTCTCACATACATTCTTCAAATCAAACACCTAATCCACACATCCTCTACCACTTCTGAAACCACACTGCTCTTCCACAATCTGACACCGTACATGCCTTCACCCTCTCAATCAATACCCTTCAATGATATTTCACGGGAAAACATATACCTCTGTAACTTTAACAGTCAACTTAATCCCCTTTGCCTTTGTACAATGGCACTATGCATGCAATTCACCAATCCTCAGACCTATCACCATGAGCTATATATGCATTAAGTACCCTCACCAACCAGTCAAAAACACAGTCATCCCGTTTTCCAATAAATTTCACTGCAATACCATGCAAACCTGCCGCCCTGCCGGTTTCCATCTTCCGCAAAGCTTTAACTATCTCTTCTCTGTTTACCAAACCATTCTCCCGGACCTTCTCACTTCGCACACCACCTCGACCAAAATACCCTTTATCTGCCGCTCAATCATCTAACACATTTAACAAACCTTAGAAATACTCAGTCCATCTCCTCATATCACCACTAGTTATTACCTCCCCATTGGCTCCCTTCACCGATGTTCTCATTTGTTCTCTTGTCTTACGCATTTGTTTACCTCCTTCCAAAATATCTTTTTAGTATCCTTGAAATTTAATGACTCTTTCACCCCAATATTCATTTGCCTTCTTTTTCATCTTTTGCACGTTTCCTCCTGCCTCTTTCTTTTATACATCTCCCAGTCATTTGCAGTATTTCCCTGCAAAAAGAGTCCAAATGCCACTCTTCTCTTTCATTAATAATCTTACTTCTTCATCCCAACAATCACTACTCTTTCTATTCTGCCCACCTCTCACGCTTCTCATGCCACAAGCATGTTTTGCGCAACCATCACTGCTTCCCTAAATAAATCCCATTCCTCCCTCACTCCCCTTACATCCTTTGCTCTTACATTTTTCCATTCTGCACTCAGTATCTCCTCGTACTTCCTCACACAAGTCTCCTTCCCAAGATCACTTACTCTAACAACTCTTTTCACCACAACATATTTTTCTTCTTTTCTGAAAACCTCTACAAATCTTCACCTTCGCCTCAACAAGATAATGATCAGACATCCTTCCAGTTGCACCTCTCAGCACATTAACATCCAAAAGTCTCTCTTTCGCGCGCCTATCAATTTACATGTAATCCAATTACGCTCTCTGGCCATCTCTCCTACTTATATACGTATACTTATGTATATCTCTTATTTTAGACAAGGTATTCATATCGCCATTCCTTTTCCAGCACACAAATCTACAAGTTCTCCACCATTTCCATTTACAACAATGAACACCCCATTTACACTGAACACCCCATTCCCTCAACTGCAACATTACTCATCCCTGCATTCAAATCACTCTTCAATTTATCAAGGTATTGTGTATAAAGATTTATATATATATATATATATATATATATATATATATATATATATATATATATATATATATATATATATATATATATATATATATATATATATATATATAGAGTTGATAGAGTTGATAGAGTTGATAGAGATGCTCTGTGGAAGGTGTTAAGAATATATGGTGTGGGAGGCAAGTTGTTAGAAGCAGTGAAAAGTTTTTATCGAGGATGTAAGGCATGTGTACGTGTAGGAAGAGAGGAAAGTGATTGGTTCTCAGTGAATGTAGGTTTGCGGCAGGGGTGTGTGATGTCTCCATGGTTGTTTAATTTGTTTATGGATGGGGTTGTTAGGGAGGTGAATGCAAGAGTTTTGGAAAGAGGGGCAAGTATGAAGTCTGTTGGGGATGAGAGAGCTTGGGAAGTGAGTCAGTTGTTGTTCGCTGATGATACAGCGCTGGTGGCTGATTCATGTGAGGAACTGCAGAAGCTGGTGACTGAGTTTGGTAAAGTGTGTGAAAGAAGAAAGTTAAGAGTAAATGTGAATAAGAGCAAGGTACAGTAGGGTTGAGGGTCAATTCAATTGGGAGGTGAGTTTGAATGGAGAAAAACTGGAGGAAGTGAAGTGTTTTAAATATCTGGGAGTGGATCTGGCAGCGGATGGAACCATGGAAGCGGAAGTGGATCATAGGGTGGGGGAGGGGGCGAAAATTCTGGGAGCCTTGAAGAATGTGTGGAAGTCGAGAACATTATCTCGGAAAGCAAAAATGGGTATGTTTGAAGGAATAGTGGTTCCAACAATGTTGTATGGTTGCGAGGCGTGGACTATGGATAGAGTTGTGCACAGGAGGATGGATGTGCTGGAAATAAGATGTTTGAGGACAATGTGTGGTGTGAGGTGGTTTGATCGAGTAAGTAACGTAAGGGTAAGAGAGATGTATGGAAATAAAAAGAGCGTGGTTGAGAGAGCAGAAGAGGGTGTTTTGAAATGGTTTGGTCACATGGAGAGAATGAGTGAGGAAAGATTGACCAAGAGGATACATGTGTCGGAGGTGGAGGGAACGAGGAGAAGAGGGAGACGAAATTGGAGGTGGAAAGATGGAGTGAAAAAGATTTTGTGTGATCGGGGCCTGAACATGCAGGAGGGTGAAAGGAGGGCAAAGAATAGAGTGAATTGGAGCGATGTGGTATACCGGGGTTGACGTGCTGTCAGTGGATTGAATCAAGGCATGTGTATGGGGGTGGGTTGGGCCATTTCTTTCGTCTGTTTCCTTGCGCTACCTCGCAAACGCGGGAGACAGCGACAAAGCAAAAAAGAAAAAAAAAAAATATATATATATATATATATATATATATATATATATATATATATATATATATATATATATATATATATATTGTTATTATTATTGTTATTTTGGTTTGTCGCTGTCTCCCGCATTTGCAAGGTAGCGCAAGGAAGCAGACGAAATAAATGTCCCAACTCACCCCCATACACATGCATATACCTACACGTCCACACACGCAAATATACATACCTATATATCTCAATGTACACATATATATATATACACACAAAGACATATACATATATACACATGTTCATAATTCATACTGTCTGCCTTTATTCATTCCCATCGCCACCTCGCCACACATGGAATAACATCCCCCTCCCCCTCATGTGTGCGAGGAAGCGCTAGGAAAAGACAATAAAGGCCCCATTCGTTCACACTCAGTCTCCAGCTGCCATGTAATAATGCCCGAAACCACAGCTCTCTTTCCACATCTACGCCCCACAGAACATTCCATGGTCTACCCCAGATGCTTCACATGCCCTGATTCAATCCATTGACAGCACGTCGACCCTGGTATACCACATCGATCCAATTCACTCTATTCCTTGCCCGCCTTTCACCCTCCTGCATGTTCAGGCCCCGATGACTCAAAATCTTTTTCACTCCATCTTTCCACCTCTCAATTTGGTCTCCCAATTCTCCTCGTTCCCTCCATCTCCGACACATATATCCTCTTCGTCAATCTTTCCTCACTCATTCTCTCCATGTGACCAAACCATTTCAAAACACCCTTTTCTGCTTTCTCAACCACACTCTTTTTATTACCAAACATCTCTCTTACCCTTACATTACTTACTCGATCAAACCACCTCACACCACATATTGTCCTGAAAGATCTCATTTCCAGCACATCCACCCTCCTCCGCACAACTCTATCCATAGCCCATGCCTCGCAACCACATAAAACTGTTGGAACCACTATTCCTTCAAACATACCCATTTTTGCTTTCCGAGATAATGTTCTCGACTTTCACACATTCTTCAATGCTCCTAGAATTTTCGCACCCTCCTCCATCCTATGATTCACCTCCGCTTCCATGGTTCCATCCGCTGCCAAATCCACTCCCAGATATCTAAAACATTTAACTTCCTCAAATTTTTCTCCATTTAAACTTATATATATATATATATATATATATATATATATATATATACAAAATATATAAATATACATATATATATATATATATATATATATATATATATATATATATATATATATATATATATATATATATATATATATATATATATATATATATATATATATATATATATATATATATATATATATATGTGGAAGTCGAGAACATTATCTCGGAAAGCAAAAATGGGTATGTTTGAAGGAATAGTGGTTCCAACAATGTTGTATGGTTGCGAGGCGTGGGCTATGGATAGAGTTGTGCGCAGGAGGATGGATGTGCTAGAAATGAGATGTTTGAGGACAATGTGTGGTGTGAGGTGGTTTGATAGAGTGAGTAACGTAAGGGTAAGAGAGATGTGTGGAAATAAAAAGAGTGTGGTTGAGAGAGCAGAAGAGGGTGTTTTGAAGTGGTTTGGGCACATGGAAAGAATGAGTGAGGATAGATTGACCAAGAGGATATATATGTCGGAGGTGGAGGGAAGGAGGAGAAGAGGGAGACCAAATTGGAGGTGGAAAGATGGAGTGAAAAAGATTTTGTGTGAACTGGGCCTGAACATGCAGGAGGGTGAAAGGAGTGCAAGGAATAGAGTGAATTGGAGCGATGTGGTAGACCGGGGTTGACGTGCTGTCAGTGGATTGAATCTAGACATTGAAGCGTCTGGGGTAAACCATGGAAAGCTGTGTAGGTATGTATATTTGCGTGTGTGGACGTATGTATATACATGTGTATGGGGGGGGGGTTGGGCCATTTCTTTCGTCTGTTTCCTTGCGCTACCTCGCAAACGCGGGAGACAGCGACAAAGTATAATAAAAAAAATAAAAATATATATATATATATATATATATATATATATATATATATATATATATATATTTTTTTTTTTTTTTTTTCATACTATTTGCCATTTCCCGCGTTAGCAAGGTAGCATTAAGAACATAGAACTGGGCCTTAGAGGGAATATCCTCACCTGACCCCCTTCTCTGTTCCTTCTTTTGGAAAATTAAAAAAAAACAAGAAAGTTGAGGATTTCCAGCCACCCGCTCCCTCCCCTTTTAGTCGCCTTCTACGACAAGCAGGGAATACGTGGGAAGTATTCTTTCTCCCCTATCCCCAGGGATAATATATATATATATATATATATATATATATATATATATATATATATATATATATATATATATATATATATATATATATATATATATATATATATACATATATATATATATATATACAATATACATATATATATATATATATATATATATATATATATATATATATATATATACATATATATATATATATACAATATACATATATATATATATATATATATATATATATATATATATATATATATATATATATATATATATATATATATATATATATATATAAATATATATATATATATATATATATATCCCTGAGGATAGGGGAGAAAGAATACTTCCCACGTATTCCCTGCGTGTCGTAGAAGGCGACTAAAAGGGGAGGGAGCGGGGGGCTGGATATCCTCCCCTCTCGTTTTTTTTTTTTTTTTTTTTTTTTTTTAATTTTCCAAAAGAAGGAACAGAGAATTGGGCCAGGTGAGGGTATTCCCTCAAGGCCCAGTCCTCTGTTCTTAACGCTACCTCGCTAATGCGGGAAATGGCGAATAGTTTGAAAGAAAGAAAGAATATATATATATATATATATATATGTATATATATATATATATATATATATATATCTATATACATATATATATATATATATATATATATATATACATATATATATATATATATATATATATATATATATATATATATATATATATATATATATATATATATATATATATATATATATATATATATATATATATATATATATATATATATATATATATATATATATACATAAGTATATATATATATATATATATATATATATATATATATATATATATATATATATATACATATATATATATATATATATATATATATATATATATATATATATATATATATATATACATATATATATATATATATATATATACATATATATATGTATATATATATATATATATATATATATATATATATATATATATATATATATATATATATATATTTTTTTTTTTTTTTTTTTTATACTTTGTCGCTGTCTCCCGCGTTTGCGAGGTAGCACAAGGAAACAGACGAAAGAAATGGCCCAACCCCCCCCATACACATGTACATACACACGTCCACACACGCAAATATACATACCCACACAGCCCTCCACGGCCCACCCCGGACGCTCCACATGCCCTGATTCAATCCACTGACAGCACGTCAACCCCTGTATACCACATCGCTCCAATTCACTCTATTCCTTGCCCTCCTTTCACCCTCCTGCATGTTCAGGCCCCGATCACACAAAATCCTTTTCACTCCATCTTTCCACCTCCAATTTGGTCTCCCTCTTCTCCTCGTTCCCTTCACCTCCGACACATATATCCTCTTGGTCAATCTTTCCTCACTCATTCTCTCCATGTGCCCAAACCATTTCAAAACACCCTCTTCTGCTCTCTCAACCACGCTCTTTTTATTTCCACACATCTCTCTTACCCTTACGTTACTTACTCGATCAAACCACCTCACACCACACATTGTCCTCAAACATCTCATTTCCAGCACATCCATCCTCCTGCGCACAACTCTATCCATAGCCCACGCCTCGCAACCATACAACATTGTTGGAACTACTATTCCTTCAAACATACCCATTTTTGCTTTCCGGGATAATGTTCTCGACTTCCACACATTTTTCAAGGCTCCCAAAATTTTCGCTCCCTCCCCCACCCTATGATCCACTTCCGCTTCCATGGTTCCATCCGCTGACAGATCCACTCCCAGATATCTAAAACACTTCACTTCCTCCAGTTTTTCTCCATTCAAACTCACCTCCCAATTGACTTGACCCTCAACCCTACTGTACCTAATAACCTTGCTGTTATTCACATTTACTCTTAACTTTCTTCTTCCACACACTTTACCAAACTCAGTCACCAGCTTCTGCAGTTTCTCACATGAATCAGCCACCAGCGCTGTATCATCAGCGAACAACAACTGACTCACTTCCCAAGCTCTCTCATCCCCAACAGACTTCATACTTGCCCCTCTTTCCAGGACTCTTGCATTTACCTCCCTAACAACCCCATCCATAAACAAATTAAACAACCATGGAGACATCACACACCCCTGCCGCAATCCTACATTCACTGAGAACCAATCACTTTCCTCTCTTCCTACACGTACACACGCCTTACATCCTCGATAAAAACTTTTCACTGCTTCTAACAACTTGCCTCCCACACCATATATTCTTAATACCTTCCACAGAGCATCTCTATCAACTCTATCATATGCCTTCTCCAGATCCATAAATGCTACATACAAATCCATATATATATATATATATATATATATATATATATATATATATATATATACATACATATATATATATATATATATACATGTATATATATATATATGGGTTGATTAGAAAAGGTAGTGAGTGGTGGGATGAAGAAGTAAGAGTATTAGTGAAAGAGAAGAGAGAGGCATTTGGACGATTTTTGCAGGGAAAAAATGGAATTGAGTGGGAGATGTATAAAAGAAAGAGACAGGAGGTCAAGAGAAAGGTGCAAGAGGTGAAAAAAAGGGCAAATGAGAGTTGGGGTGAGAGAGTATCATTAAATTTTAGGGAGAATAAAAAGATGTTCTGGAAGGAGGTAAATAAAGTGCGTAAGACAAGGGATCAAATGGGAACTTCATTGAAGGGCGCAAATGGGGAGGTGATAACAAGTAGTGGTGATGTGAGAAGGAGATGGAGTGAGTATTTTTAAGGTTTGTTGAATTCTTTTGATGATAGAGTGGCAGATATAGGGTGTTTTGGTCGAGGTGGTGTGCAAAGTGAGAGGGTTAGGGAAAATGATTTGGTAAACAGAGAAGAGGTAGTAAAAGCTTTGCGGAAGATGAAAGCCGGCAAGGCAGCAGGTTTGGATGGTATTGCAGTGGAATTTATTAAAAAAGGGGGTGACTGTATTGTTGACTGGTTGGTAAGGTTATTTAATGTATATATGACTCATGGTGAGGTGCCTGAGGATTGGCGGAATGCGTGCATAGTGCCATTGTACAAATTCAAAGGGGATGAGAATGAGTGCTTAAATTACAGAGGTATAAGTTTGTTGAGTATTCCTGGTAAATTATATGGGAGGATATTGATTGAGAGGGTGAAGGCATGTACAGAGCATCAGATTGGGAAAGAGCAGTGTGGTTTCAGAAGTGGTAGAGGATGTGTGGATCAGGTGTTTGCTTTGAAGAATGTATGTGAGAAATACTTAGAAAAGCAAATGGATTTGTATATAGCATTTATGGATCTGGAGAAGGCATATGATAGAGTTGATAGAGATGTTCTGTGGAAGGTATTAATAATATATGGTGTGGGAGGAAAGTTGTTAGAAGCAGTGAAAAGTTTTTATCGAGGATGTAAGGCATGTGTACGTGTAGGAAGAGAGGAAAGTGATTGGTTCTCAGTGAATGTAGGTTTGCGGCAGGGGTGCGTGATGTCTCCATGGTTGTTTAATTTGTATATGAATGGGGTTGTTAGGGAGGTGAATGCAAGAGTTTTGGAAAGAGGGGCAAGTATGAAGTCTGTTGGGGATGAGAGAGCTTGGGAAGTGAGTCAGTTGTTGTTCGCTGATGATAGAGCGCTGGTGGCTGATTCATGTGAGAAACTGCAGAAGCTGGTGACTGAGTTTGGTAAAGTGTGTGAAAGAAGAAAGTTAAGAGTAAATGTGAATAAGAGCAAGGTTATTAGGTACAGTAGGGTTGAGGGTCAATTCAATTGGGAGGTGAGTTTGAATGGAGAAAAACTGGAGGAAGTGAAGTGTTTTAGATATCTGGTAGTGGATCTGGCAGCGGATGGAACCATGGAAGCGGAAGTGGATCATAGGGTGGGGGAGGGGGCGAAAATTCTGGGAGCCTTGAAGAATGTGTGGAAGTCGAGAACATTATCTCGGAAAGCAAAAATGGGTATGTTTGAAGGAATAGTGATTCCAACAATGTTGTATGGTTGCGAGGCGTGGGCTATGGATAGAGTTGTGCGCAGGAGGATGGATGTGCTGGAAATGAGATGTTTGAGGACAATGTGTGGTGTGAGGTGGTTTGATCGAGTAAGTAACGTAAGGGTAAGAGAGATGTGTGGAAATAAAAAGAACGTGGTTGAGAGAGCAGAAGAGGGTGTTTTGAAATGTTTCGGGCACATGGAGAGAATGAGTGAGGAAAGATTGACCAAGAGAATATATGTGTCGGAGGTGGAGGGAACGAGGAGAAGAGGGAGGCCAAATTGGAGGTGGAAAGATGGAGTGAAAAAGATTTTGTGTGATCGGGGCCTGAACATGCAGGCGGGTGAAAGGAGGGCAAGGAATAGAGTGAATTGGAGCGATGTGGTATACCGGGGTTGACGTGCTGTTAGTGGATTGAATCAAGGCATGTGAAGCGTCTAGGGTAAACCATGGAAAGCTGTGTAGGTATGTATATTTGCGTGTGTGGACGTATGTATATACATGTGTATGGGGGTGGGTTATGCCATTTCTTTCGTCTGTTTCCTTGCGCTACCTCGCAAACGCGGGAGACAGCGACAAAGCAAAAAAAAAAAAAAAAATATATATATATACACAGCGCTGGTGGCTGATTCATGTGAGAAACTGCAGAAGCTGGTGACTGAGTTAGGTAAAGTGTGTGAAAGAAGAAAGTTAAGAGTAAATGTGAATAAGAGCAAGGTGATTAGGTACAGTAGGGTTGAGGGTCAAGTGAATTGGGAGGTAAGTTTGAATGGAGAAAAACTGGAGGAAGTAAAATGTTTTAGATATCTGGGAGTGGATCTGGCAGCGGATGGAACAATGGAAACGGAAGTAGATCATAGGGTGGGGGAGGGGGCGTAAATCCTGGGAGCCTTGAAGAATGTGTGGAAGTCGAGAACATTATCTCGGAAAGCAAAAATGGGTATGTTTGAAGGAATAGTGGTTCCAACAATGTTGTGTGGTTGCGAGGCGTGGGCTATGGATAGAGTTGTGCGCAGGAGGATGGATGTGCTGGATGAGATGTTTGAGGACAATGTGTGGTGTGAGGTGGTTTGATCGAGTAAATAACGTAAGGGTAAGAGAGATGTGTGGAAATAAAAAGAGCGTGGTTGAGAGTGCAGAAGCGGGTGTTTTGAAATGGTTTGGGCACATGGAGAGAATGAGTGAGGAAAGATTGACCAAGAGGATATATGTGTCGGAGGTGGAGGGAACGAGGAGAAGTGGGAGACCAAATTGGAGGTGGAAAGATGGAGTGAAAAAGATTTTGTGTGATCGGGGCCTGAACATGCAGGAGGGTGAAAGGAGTGCAAGGAATACAGTGAATTGGATCGATGTGGTATACCGGGGTTGACGTGCTGTCAGTGGATTGAATCAGGGCATGCTCTTTCAACAGCACTCTTTTTATTTCCACACATCTCTCTTACCCTTACATTACCTACTCGATCAAACCACCTCACACGACTTATTGTCCTAAAACATCTCATTTCCAGCATATCCACCCTCCTGCGCACAACTCTATCCAAAGCCCACGCCACGCAACCATATAACATTGTTGGAACCACTATTCCTTCAAACATAGCCATTTTTTCTTTACGAGATAATGTTCTCGACTTCCACACATTCTTCAAGGCCCCCACCCCCTCCCCCACCCTATGATTCACTTCCGCTTCCATGGTTCCATCCGCTGCTAGATACACTCCCACGTATCTAAAAAACTTTACTTCCTCCAGTTTTTCTCCATTCAAACTTACCTCCCAATTGACTTGACCCTTAATCCTACTGTACCTAATAACCTTGCTCTTATTAACATTTACTCTTAACCTCTTAACTTTCTTAACTTCTTAACTTTCTTCTTTCACACACTTTACCAAACTCAGTGACCAGCTTCTGCAGTTTCCCACATGAATCACTGAGAACCAACCACTTTCCTTTCTTCCTACAAGTACACATGCCTTACATCCTCGACAAAAACATTTAACTGCTTCTAACGACTTGCGTCCCACACCATATATTCTTAATACCTTCCACAGAGCATCTCTATCAACTCTATCATATGCCTTCTCCAGATCCATTTGCTTTTCTAAGTATTTCTCACATACATTCTTCAAAGCAAACACCTGATCCACACATCCTCTACCACTTCTGAAACCACACTGCTCTTCCCCAATCTAATGCTCTTTACATGCCTTCACCCTCTCAATCAATACCCTCCCATATAGTATCCTCTTAATACTCAACAAACTTATACTTCTGTAATTTGAGCACTCACTCTTATCCCCTTTGCCTTTTTACAAAGGCACTATGCAAGCATTCCGCCAATCCTCGGGCACCTCACCATGAATCATATATACATTAAATAACCTTACCAACCTATCAACAATACAGTCACCCCCTTTTTTAATAAATTCCACTGCAATACCATCCAAACCTGCCGCCTTGCCGGCTTTCATATTCCGCAAAGCATTTACTACCTCGTTTTCTGTTTACCAAATCGTTCTCCCTAACCCTCTCACTTTGCACATCAACTCGACCAAAACACCCTATATCTGCCATTCTGTCATCAAACCCTTTTAACAAACCTTCAAAATACTCACTCCATCTCCTTCTCACATCACCTCTACTTGTTATCACCATCCCATTAGCCCCCTTCACTGAAGTTCCCATTTGCTCCCTTGTCTTACGCACTTTATTTACCTCCTTACAAAACATCTTTTTATTCTCCCTATAGTTTAATGATACTCTCTCACCCCAACTCTCATTTGCCCTCTTTCTCACCTCTTGCACCTTTCTCTTGACCTCCTGCCTCTTTCTCTTATACATCTCCCACTCATTTGCATTTTTCCCTGCAAAAATCGTCCAAATGCCTCTCTCTTCTCTTTCACTAATAATCTTACTTCTTAATCCCACCACTCACTACCGTTTCTAATCAACCCACCTCCCACACTTCTCATGCCACAAGCATCTTTTGCGCAAGCCATCACTGCCTCCCTAAATGCATCCCATTTCTCCCCCACTCCGCTTACATTCTTTGTTCTCACATTTTACCATTCTGTACTCAGTCTCTCCTGGTACTTCCTCACACAAGTTTCCTTCCCAATCTCACTTACTTTCACCACTCTCTTTACCCCATGATAGAGTTAAATCATCATCATATCAATCTATGATCCTTAGGGCATTACGTATTTGCAGTCGAGAGTTTATTTATGGATAGTTTGAAAAGATATATTCTATTGGATCTAAATTAAATTACCCTAGATTTTCATTGATAAATCCCTTAAATTAGCAAATAAATCATTTTATAGAGTTGAGCCTATACCTCCCATTGACACCAAAAATCTTTCAGTTTTCCTTTTTAATAATAATCTTACTTTACTTTCCATGTTGCTTAAATCCTTCAATGTAAATGTTGCCTTCAGCAACAGTGATACTTTAATGAATATCTTAATCATGAGCTCTGCAGAAAATTCTCCGGTATGCATCTATAAAGTTCCATGTAGAAATTGTGATAAGTTTTATGTTGGTCAGACTGGTAAGGATCTTTCTGTTAGACTTAATCAACATAAATATAGTATAAGAACAGGCAAAATTCAAATGCCTTGTTTAATCACGTTAAAAACTATGATCATTGTATTGACTGGAGTAATGCCTCCTCAGTTATTAACTCTAACTCCAGTACCAAGATAAATACCATTGAATCTTCTAATATTGAATACACAAAGAATAATAACCTTATCGCTGAAAAAATTTGCAAACAATTCCCCTTCTTGTCTGCATAATATGTTTATGATACGCTCGTTGTATGTTTTGCACAATGTCTTGGGAGTAATGTTAGGGGTTAGTGAGAGAACAAGAGGAAAGGAATGAATAGCACTCTTCCTGAAGCAAGAGTTGTGGGAATGTGTGATAAGTGTGTAAGATAGTAAACTTTAGACTGATATGGGTAAAAGTGAGTGTGATTTCAGAGAACTGGGTGTTTTTGGTGCCCATGCACCTGGTCATGAGAAGAAAAATCGTGAGAGGCAAGTGTTTTGGGAGCAGCTGAATGAGTGGTTTAGCAGCGTTGATTCAAGAGACCGGGATAAAGTGATTCGTGATTCAAACGGAAAGTTAGTAATGTGACAGTTGAAGGTATATTTGGTGTAAATGGGATGTTCAGTATTGTAAGTTTAGAAGGTGAAGAGCTTGTGGATTTGTGTACTGAAAAATGACAGATGATTGGGTATATCTGGTTTAAAAATACATATATATATATATATATATATATATATATATATATATATATATATATATATATATATATATATATATATATATATATATATATATATATCCATAGCGAGGGCTATGGATAGAGTTGTGCGCAGGAGGATGGATGTGCTGGAAATGAGATGTTTGAGGACAATGTGTGGTGTGAGGTGGTTTGATCGAGTGAGTAACGTAAGGGTAAGAGAGATGTGTGGAAATAAAAAGAGCGTGGTTGAGAGAGCAGAAGAGGGTGTTTTGAAGTGGTTTGAGCACATGGAGAGAATGAGTGAGGAAAGATTGACCAAGAAGATATATGTGTCGGAGGTGGAGGGAACGAGGAGAAGAGGGAGACCAAATTGGAGGTGGAAAGATGGAGTGAAAAAGATTTTGTGTGATCGGCGCCTGAACATGCAGGAGGGTGAAAGGAGGGCAAGGAATAGAGTGAATTGGAGCGATGTGGTATACCGGGGTTGACGTGCTGTCAGTGGATTGAATCAAGGCATGTGAAGCGTCTGGGGTAAACCATGGAAAGCTGTGTAGGTATGTATATTTGCGTGTGTGGACGTATGTATATACGTGTGTATGGGGGGGGTTGGGCCATTTCTTTCGTCTGTTTCCTTGCGCTACCTCGCAAACGCGGGAGACAGCGACAAAGTATAATAAAAAAAAATAATATATATATATATATATATATATATATATATATATATATATATATATATATATATATATATATATATATATATATATATATATAGACGTGTTAAAGATAGATTTTAGGATGTTGATGTGTTGAGAGATTTTTATTGGCTTTCAGAAAAGAAGAGAAAATGTTTGGGAGAAGAGAGTGGTTCGAGTAAGTGAACTTGGAGAAGAGACTTGTGTGAGGAAGTACCAGAGGAGATTGAATGCAGAATGGTAAAAGGTGAGAGCAAATGATGTAAGGGGAGTGGGGAAGAATGGGATGTATTTAAGGAAGCAATGATGGCTTGCGCAAAAGATGCATGTGGCACGTGAAAGGTGGGAGGTGGCCAGATTAGAAATGGTAGTGAATGGTTGGATGAAGAAGCAATGTTGTTAGTGAAAGAGAAGAGCGAGGCATGTGGACGATTTTTGCAGGGAAGTAGCGCAAATGTTTGGGAGATGTATAAAAGAAAGCGGCAGGAGGTCAAGAGAAAGTTGCAAGCGGTGAAAAAGGGGGCAAATGAGAGTTGTGGTGAGAAAATATCATTAGATTTTAGGGTGAATAAAATAATGTTTTCAAAGAAGGTAAATAAAGTGCGTAAGACAAGAGAACAAATGGGAACATCGGTGAAGGCGAATGGGGAGGTTAGAACAAGTAGTGATGAGGTGAGAAGGAGATGGAGTAAATATTTTGAATGTTTGTGGAAAGTGTTTAATGATAGAGTGGCAATTAGACGGTGTTATGGTCGGGGTGGTGTGCGAAGTAAAAGGGTCAGGGAGAATGGTTTGGAGAAAAGAAGAGAGGTAGTATAATCTTTGTTGAGTAGTCCTGGGAAATTATATCTGAGGGTATTGATTCAGAAGGTAAAGGCATGTACATGGCATCAGGTTGAGTAAGAGCAGTGTGGTTTCAGGAGTGGTAGGGGATGTGTGGCTCAGGCGTTTGCTTTGAAAAATGTATGTGAGAAATACTTGGGTCTGTACGTAGCATTTACGGATTTGGAAAAAGTATATGATGGGGTAGATAGAGATGCTTTGTGAAAGTTTTGAGAGTGTATGGTGTGGGAGGTACGTTGCTACAAACAGTGAAAAGTTTTTAAGGATTTTAGGCATGTGTACGAGTAGGAAGAGAGAAAAGTGATCTGTTACCAGTGAACGTTGTTTTGCGGCAGGGGTGTTTTATTCTTTGTGGTCTCCATGGTTTTTAATTTGTTTATGGATGGGGTGGTCAGGGCCGCGAATGCATGAATTTTGTAGAGAGGGGTAAGAATGCCATCTGTTGTGGATGAGAGGGCTTGGGAAGTGAGTCAGATGTTGTTTGCTGATGATACAGTGCTGATTCAGGTGAGAAACTGCAGAAGTTGGTGAGTGAGTTCGGTAAAGTATGTGAAAGAAGAAACTTGAAAGTAAATGTGAATAAGAGCAAGGTTGTTAGGTTTAGTTGAGTTGAGGGACAAGTTGATTGGGAGGTAGATTTGAATGGAGAAAAACTGGAGGAAGTGAAGTGTTTTAGATATCTGGGAGTAGACTTAGCTGCGAATGGAACCATGGAAACGGAAGTGAGTCACAGGATGGGGGAGTGATCGAGGGTTCCGTGAACGTTGAAGAATGTGTGGAAGGCGAGAATGTTATCTCTGAGAGGAAAATGGGTATGTTTGAAGGAATAGTGGTTCCAATAATGTTATATGGTGGCGAGGCAGGGGCTATGGATAGGGTACGGAGGAAGGTGGATATGTTGGAATGAAATGTTTGAGGAAAATATGTGGTGCGAGGTGGTTTGATCGAGTAAGTAGTAAAAGGGTAAGCGGGTTATGTGGTAATAAGAAAAATGTGGTTGGGAGAGCAGAAGAGGGTTTGTTGATATGGTTTGGAGGCATTGAGAGAATAAGTGAGGGAAGATTGACAAAGACGATACATGTGTCAGAGATTGAGGGATGAAGGAGAAGCGGGAGACCATATTGGAGGTGGAAGGATGGAGTGAAAAAAATATGAGCGATCGGCGTATGAACATACAGGAGGGTGAAAGGCGTGCAAGGAATAGATTGAATTGGAACGATGTGGTATACCGGGGTCGTCGTGCTGTCAATGTATTGATCTAGGGCATGTGAAGCGTCTGGGGCAAAACATTGAAAAGTATGTGGGGCCTCGATATGGACAAGCTGTGGTTTCGGTGCACTCCACATGACAGCTACATACTGAGCGTGTACGATTGTGGCCTTTCTTGTCTGTCCCCGGCGCTGCCTTCCAAGTGTGTGTGTGTGTGTGTGTGTGTGTGTGTGTGTGTGTGTGTGTGTGTGTGTGTGTGTGTGTGTGTGGGGGGGGGGGGGGGGGGGGGGGGGGGGGCTCTATTTCGTGCGTGGCGAGACAGCGACGAGAATTGTTGAAGGCAGCAAGCATGGATATCTTCATGTGTCTGTGTATTTATATGTATATATACGTTGGAATGTGTATATATGTATATATGCGTATGTAGGCGTTCTGAAGCCGTGTACGTGGGTGGGCTGCGCTATTCTTCGTCTGTTTCCTTGTGCTACCTCGCTAACGAGGGAGACAGCGGTTAATTATATCCTTATATCCTTGGTAAAAACTTTTCACTGCTTTTAGCAACTTACCTTCCACACCATATGCTCTTAATACCTTCCCCAAAGCGTCTCTATCAACCTTACCATATGCTCTCTACAGATCCATAATTGATATAAAAATCCATCTGTTGTCTAAGTATTTATCACTTATATTCTTCAAAGCAAACAGCTGATCCACACGTCCTCTACCACTTCTGAAACCACACTGCTCTTCCCCAATCTGAGGCTCTGTACATGCCTTTACCCTCTCAATCATTACCCTCCCATAAAATTTCCCAGGAATACTCAACAAACTTATGGCTCTGTCATTTTGAACCTTTATCCCCCTTGCCTTTGTACAATGGCACTCTGCATGCATTCCGCCAATCCTTAGGCACTCCACCATGATCCATACATACAATGAATATCCTTACCAACCAAACAACAACATAGGCACCCCTTTTTTTTAATAAATTCCACTGCAATAGCGTCCAAACCCCCCGCATTGCCGGTTTCAATATTCCGCAAAGCGTTCACTACAAATATTCTGTTTGCTAAACCATTCTCCCTGACCTTTTCACTTCGCACACCACCGCGACCAAAAGACCCTATTTCTGCAACTCTATCATCAAACACATTCAACAAACCTTCAAAATACTCATTCCACCTCCTTACCTTATCATCAGTTGTTATTACCTCCCATTTGCCCCTTCACCGATGTTCCCATTTGTTTTCTTATCTTACGCACTTTATCTATGAGTAGGGAGAGAGGAAAGTGATTGGTTTCTAGTGAATGTCGGTTTGCGCTAGGGATGCATAATGTGTCAATAGTTATTTAATTGGTTTTTGGTTGTGGTGGTTAGGGCGGTGAATACAAGAGTTTTGGAGACAGGGGCAAGTATGCAGTCTATTGTTGATGAAAGAGCTTGGAAAGTTTCAGTTCGCTGATGATGCAGCGCTAGTGGCTGATCCGGGTGAGAAACTGCAGAAGTTGGTGACTGAGTTTGGTAAAGTGTGTGAAAGAAGGAAGTTGAGAGGAAATTTGAATAAGAACAAGGCTATTGGCTTCAGTAAGGTTGAGGGGCAAGTTTATTGGGAGTTAAATTTGAATGGAGAAAAACTGGAGGAAATGAAGTGTTTTAGATATCTGGGAGCAGACTTGGCGCCCGGAAAAAGACGAGGAATGGCCCACCAACTCATATACACACATATATACATAAACTTCCACACACGTATATATACGTACATACGTATATCAACATACACACATATAGATGCATATGCATACACATACACGTACATATACATATATCCTCACGCATATATTTATACTTACTTGCCTTCATCTATTCCAGGAGCTACAAAGCCCCGCAGGAAACAGCGTCGATACCCCTTACTTCAGCGAGGTAGCTCCAGAAAACAGACAAAAAGGCCACATTTGTTCACACTCAGTCTCTAGATGCTATGTGTAATGCATCGAAACCACAGCTCCCACAGATCCCACGGGCCCCACAGACCTTTTCCTAGTTTACCACAGATGTTTCACATGCCCTGGTCCAGTCCATTGACAGCAGGTCGACGCCGGTATACCATATCGTTAAAATTCAAACTATTCCTTCCACGCCTCTCACCTTCCAGTATGTTCAGGTCCCGATCGTTCAAATCTTTTTCACTCTATCTATCCACCTCCAAATTGGCCTCACGCTTCTCCTTGTTCACTCCACCTCTTACACATATATACTCTTTGTCAATCTTTCCTCACTCATTCTCTTCATGTGTCCAAACCATTTCAACACACCCTCCTCTGTTCTCTCAACCACACTCTTTTTATTTCCACACATCTCTCTTTCCCTTTCATTACTTACTCGATCAAACCACCTTACACCACATATTGTCCCCAAACATATTATTTCCAACATATCCAACATCTTCCGTACAACCCTATCTATAGCCTGTACCTCGCATCCATATATCATTGTTGGAACCACCATTCCTATAAAGATACCCATTTATGCTCTGCGAGATAACGTTGTCTCCATCCACACATTCTTCATCGCTCCCACACCGACCCCGACTTACTTCAGCTTCCTTGGTTCGATTCGTTGCTAAGTACATTCACAGATATCTAAAACACTTAACTTCCTCCAGTTTTTCTCCATTCAAGCTTACATCCCAACTAAGTTGTACCTTAACCCTACTGACCCTAATAACCTTGCCCTTATTCACATTTACTCTCAATTTTACCCTTTCACACAATTTTCCAAACCCAGTCGGCAACTTCTGCAGTTTCTCACTCGAATCAGACACAAGAGCTGTATCAACGGCAAAAAACAACTGACTCTCTTCCCAGTCCCTCTCATCCCCAGCAGACAGCATACTCGCCCGTCTCTCCAAAACTCTTGCATTTACCTCCCTTACAACCAGATCCATAAACAAAGCAAACAACGATGGGGACATCACACACCAGTGCCGCAGAGCGGCTTTCACTTAGCACCAAACACTCTTCTCTACCCCCACTCCTATATATATATCATATCCTTACTAAGAATATTTCACTGCCTCAAGCAACTTACCTCCCACACCATACACTCGTAAGACCTTCCACAAAGCATCTCTATCAACCTTATGTCTTCTCCAGATTCATTAAAGCTATAGACAAATCCATCAGTTTTTCTAATCATTTCTCACACATATTATTCAAATACCTGATTAAAACATTTTCTACCACTTCTGAAAACACACTACTCCTCCCCAATCAGATGCTCTGTACATGCCTTTACCCTTTCATTCAAAACTACCTCATAAATTTCCCTTTTATACTCAACAAACTTATGCCTCTATAACTTGAATTCCGCCAGTCCTCAGGCACTTCTCCATTGTCCATACATACAGTGAAAATCCTTACCAATCAATCAACAACACAGTTACCCCCTTTCGTAATAAATTCTACCTGCCGCCTTACCGGATGTTATCTTCGCAAAGCTTTCACTACGTTTTCTCACTTAACCAAACCATTCTCCCTGACCCTCTTACTTCGCACACCACCCCGACCAAAATACTCTATATCTGTCACTGTTTCATCAATCACATTCAATAAACCTTCAGAATACTTCATCTCCTTCTCACTTCATCAATACATGTTATTACTTTCCGATTTGCCCCTTCACCGAAGTTCCCATTTGTTTTCTTGTCTTGCACAAGTTATTTACCTCATTCCAAAACATGTTTCTGTTCTCCCTAAAGTTGAATGATACTCTCTCACCCCAACCCTAATTTGCCCTCTTTTTCAACCCTTGCACCTTTCTCTTGACTTTATACATCTCCCAGCAATCTCCACTCTTACCCTGTAAGTATCGTCCAAACGCCTCTCTTTTCTCTTTAATTACTATTGTCGCTACAAAAGGCCACCTTCGTTCACACTTAGTCTCCAGCTGTCATGTGTAATGCACCGAAGCCAAAGCTCCATATCCACATCCAAGCCCCACAGACCTTTCCATGGTTTACCCCAGTTGCTTCACATGCCCTGTTTCAGTCCATTGACAGCACGTCTATCCTTTTATACCACATCGTTCCAATTCACTCTATTCATTGCACGCCTCTCACACTCCTGTATGTTTGGGCCCCTTTCGCTCAAAATCCCTTTCACCTCCAATTTGGTCTCCCGCTTCTCCTTGCTCCCATCACTTCTGACTCATATATCCCCTTTGTCAATCTTTTCTTAATCATTTTCTTCATATATTCAAACCATTTAAAGACACCCTCTTTTGATCTCTCAACCATACTATATTCATTTCCAAACATCTCTCTTACGCTTTCATTACATACTCGATCAGACAATTTTTGCTCTCCGAGAAAATGTTCTTTCATTCCAGAACTTTCGCCTCGTCCCCCATCCTGTGACTTACTTGCGTTTCCATAGTTCCATTTGCTGCTAAGTCCACTCACAGATATCTAAACCACTTCACTTTCTCAAATTTTTCTCCTTTCAAACTTACATCCCAATTAGCTTGTGCCTCAACACTACTGAATCTTATAACCTTGCTCTTATTCACACTTATTCTCAACTTTTTTCTTTCACACACTTTTCCAAACTCAGTCACCTACCTCTGCATTTTCTCACCCAAATCAGCCACTAGAGCTGTCATCGGCAAACAACATATGACTTAGTTTCCTGGCACTTTAATGTACAGTTGATTGCATACTCGCTCCTCTCTCGAAAACTCTTGCATTTACCTCCCTAACCACGAAATTAAGCAATCATGGGGACATCACACACCTCTGCCGGAAACCGATTTTCACTTGGAACCAATCAGTCTCCTCTCCTCCTACTCCTACACATGCCTTCTCTTCTTGGTAAAAACTTTTCACTGCTTCTAGCAACTTTCCACCTAAACCATATACTTGTAAAACCTTCCACAAAGTATTTCTATCAACCTTACCACATGCCTTTTCTAGATCCATAAATGCTACATATACATCTATCTGTTTTTCTAGGTATTTCTCACCCACATTTGTCAAATCAAGCACATGATCCACACATCCTCTATCACTTCTGAAACCATACCGCCCTTCCCAATATAATGCTCTGTACTTGCCTCCATCCTCTCATTTAATACCCTCCCATATAATTTCCCAAGGATACTCAACAAACTTATACCTCTGTAGATTGAACACTCACCTTTATTCCCATTCCCTGTGGATAATGACTCTATGTATACATTCCACCAATCATCAGGCACTTCACTACGATCTATATATATACATTGAAAATCCTTACCAACCACTCAACAGCACAGTCACCTCCTTTTCTGATAGATTCCACAGCAATACCATCCAAACCCACCACTTTGCCGGATTTCATCTTACGCAAAGATTTCTCTACCTCTTCTCTGTTTACCAAACCATTCTCACTGATCCTCTCACTTCGCACACCGCCCCGACCAAAAAACATCCTATATTTGCCACTCTATCGTCAGTCATATTTAATGTACTCATATCTACTCACTTCATCACAATTTGTTATTACGTCCCTACTTGCCCCCTTCACCGATTATCCCATTTGTTCTCTTGTCTTACGCAAACAACTTTTTACTTTCTCTAAAATCTAATCATACTTCTTAGATAATTCTCATTTGCCATCTTTTTCATCTCTTGTACCTTTCTCTTGACCTCCTGACGCTTTCTTTTATTCATTTCCGAGTCATTTGCACTACTTCCCTGCAAAAATCATCTAAACGTCTCTCTTTTCTCTTTCACTAGAATTCTTACTTCTAATTCCCACCATTCACTACCCTTTAAAATCTGCCCACCTCCCATCTTTCTCATGCCACATGCATATTTTGAGCAAGCTAGCACTACTTCCCTAAATACATCCCATACCACGCTTATTGCCCTAATGTCATTTGCTCTTTAACTTATATATGATCGGGGACTGAACATGAAGAAGGGTGAAATGCGTGCTAGGAATAGAGTGAATTGGAACGATGTGGTATACCAGGATCGAGGTGCTCTCAATGGATTGAACCAGGGCATGTGAAGCGTCTGGAGTAAACCATGGAAAGTTTTGTGGGGCCTGGATGTGGAAAGGGAGCTGTGGTTTCGGTGCATTATACATGAAAGGTAGAGATTGAGTGTGAACGAATGTGGCGTTTCTTGTCTTTTCCTAGCGCTACCTTGCGCACATGCAGGGGGAGGGGGTTGTCATTTCATGTGTGGCGGGGTGGCGACGAGAATGAATAAGGGCAGACAGTATGAATTATATACATGTGTATATATGCATATGTCTGTGTGTATATATATATGCATGCGTTGAGATATATAGATACGCATATGTGCGTGTGAGGGCGTGTATGTATATACATGTGTATGTGGGTGGGTTGGGCCATTCTTTCGTCTATTTTCTTGCGCTACCTCGCTAACGCGGGAGACAGTGACAAGGAATAATACATAAAGTAAAATACATAACTCTATATATATATATATATATATATATATATATATATATATATATATATATATATATATATATATATATATATATATACATTTTATTTATTGTACTTTGTCGCTGTTTCCCGCGTTTCCGAGGTAGCGCAAAGGAAACAGACGAAAGAAATGGCCCAACCCACCCCATACACATGTATATACATACACGTCCACACACGCAAATATACATACCCATACATCTCAATGTACACATATATATACACACACAGACACATACACATATACACGTGCAAACAATCCACACTGTCTGCCTTCATTCATTCTCATCGCCACCTCGCCACGCATGGAATAACATCCCCCTCCCCCCTCATGTGTGCGAAGCAGCGCTACGAAAAGACGACAAAGGCCCCATTCGTTCACACTCACTCTCCAGATGCCACGCAATAATGCCCGAAACCACAGCTCCCCCTCCACATCCAGGCCCCACAGAACGTTCCACGGCCCACCCAAGACGCTTCACATGCCCTGATTCAATCCATTGACAGCACGTCGACCCCGGTATACCACATCGATCCAACTCATTCTATTCCTTGCCCGCCTTTCACCCTCCTGCATGTTCAGGCCCCGATCACTCAAAATCTTTTTCACTCCATCTTTCCACCTCCAATTTGGTCTCCCACTTCTCCTCGTTCCCTCCACTTCCGACACATATGTCCTCTTGGTCAACCTTTCCTCGCTCATTCTCTCCATGTGCCCAAACCATTTCAAAACACCCTCTTCTGCTCTCTCAACCATACTCTTTTTATTTCCACACATCTCTCTTACCCTTACATTACTTACTCGAACAAACCACCTCACACCACATATTGTCCTCAAACGTCTCATTTCCACTACATCCACCCTCCTGCGCACAACTCTATCAATAGCCCACGCCTCGCAACCATACAACATTGTTGAAACCACTATTCCTTCAAACATAGCCAATTTTGCTTTCGGAGATAATGTTCTCGACTTCCACACATTCTTCAATGCTCCAAGGATTTTCGCCCCCTCCCCCACCCTATGATTCGCTTCCGCCTCCATGGTTCCATCCGCTGCCAGAACCGCTCCCAGATATCTAAAAAACTTTACTTCCTCCAGTTTTTCTTCATTCAAACTTACCTCCCAATTGACTTGACCCTCAAACTTACTGTACCTAATAACCTTGCTCTTATTCACATTTACTCTTAACTTTCTTCTTTCGCACACTTTACCAAACTCAGTGAATCAGCCACCAGCGCTGTATCATCAGCGAACAACAACTGACTCACTTCCCAAGCTCTCATCCCCAACAGACTTCATACTTGCCCCTCTTTCCAAAACTCTTGCATTCACCTCTCTAACAATCCCATCCATAAAAAAATTAAACAACCATGGGGACATCACACACCCCTGCCACAAACCTACATTCACTGACAGCCAATCACTTTCCTCTCTTCCTACACGTACACATGCCTTACATCCTCGATGAAAACTTTTCACTGCTTCTAACAACTTGCCTCCCACACCATATATTCTTAGTACCTTCCACAGAGCATCTCTATCAACTGTATCATATGGCTTCTCTAGATCCATAAATGCTACATACAAATCTATTATTTGCTTTTCTAAGTATTTCTCACATACATTCTTCAAAGCAAACACCTGATCCACACACACACACACACACATATATATATATATATATATATATATATATATATATATATATATATATATATATATATATATATATATATATATATATATATATATATATATATATATATATATATATATATATATATATATATATATATATGTATATATATATATATACATATATATATATATATACATATATATATATATATATATATATATATATATATATATATATATATATATATATATATATATATATATATATATATATATATATATATGTTCATATATATATATACATATATATATACATATTTTTTTTTCATTTTTTTCATTCATTTCAAGCTAGAAGTTTCAGTTTTCTAAATTGTTTCTTACATTTTTCATATGTATATATATGTATGTGTGTGTGTGTGTATATGTGCGTATGTATGTGTATGTGTGTGTATGTGTATATTTATATATATATGTATATTATCCCTGCGGATAGGGGTGAAAGAATACTTCCCACGTATTCCTCGCGTGTCGTAGAAAGCGACTAGAGGGGACAGGAGCGGGGGGGCCAGAAATCCTCCCCTCCTTGTATTAACTTTCTAAAATGGGAAACAGAAGAAGGAGTCACGCGGGGAGTGCTCATCCTCCTCGAAGGCTCAGAGTGGGGTGCCTAAATGTGTGTGGATGTAACCAAGATGTGAAAAAAGGAGAGATAGGTAGTATGTTTGAGGAAAGGAACCTGGATGTTTTGGCTCTGAGTGAAACAAAGCTCAAGGGTAAAGGGGAAGAGTGGTTTGGGAATGTCTGGGGAGTAAAGTCAGGGGTTAGTGAGAGGACAAGAGCAAGGGAAGGAGTAGCAATACTCCTGAAACAGGAGTTGTGGGAGTATGTGATAGAGTGTAAGAAAGTAAATTCTCGATTAATATGGGTAAAACTGAAAGTTGATGGAGAGAGGTGGTGTGATTATTGGTGCATATGCACCTGGGCATGAGAAGAAAGATCAAGAGAGGCAAGTGTTTTGGGAGCAGCTGAATGAATGTGTTAGTGGTTTTGATGCACGAGACCGGGTTATAGTGATGGGTGATTTGAATGCAAAGGTGAGTAATGTGGCAGTTGAGGGAATAATTGGTATACATGGGGTGTTCAGTGTTGTAAATGGAAATGGTGAAGAACTTGTAGATTTATGTGCTGAAAAAGGACTGATGATTGGGAATACCTGGTTTAAAAAGCGAGATATACATAAGTATACTTATGTAAGTAGGAGAGATGGCCAGAGAGCGTTATTGGATTACGTGTTAATTGACAGGCGTGCGAAAGAGAGACTTTTGGATGTTAATATGCTGAGAGGTGCAACTGGAGGGATGTCTGATCATTATCTTGTGGAGGCTAAGGTAAAGATTTGTATAGGTTTTCAGAAAAGAAGAGTGAATGTTGGGGTGAAGAGGGTGGTGAGAGTAAGTGAGCTTGAGAAGGAGACCTGTGTGAGGAAGTACCAGGAGAGACTGAGTACAGAATGGAAAAAGGTGAGAACAATGGAAGTAAGGGGAGTGGGGGAGGAATGGGATGTATTTAGGGAATCAGTGATGGATTGCGCAAAAGATGCTTGTGGCATGAGAAGAGTGGGAGGTGGGTTGATTAGAAAGGGTAGTGAGTGGTGGGATGAAGAAGTAAGAGTATTAGTGAAAGAGAAGAGAGAGGCATTTGGACGATTTTTGCAGGGAAAAAATGCAATTGAGTGGGAGATGTATAAAAGAAAGAGACAGGAGGTCAAGAGAAAGGTGCAAGAGGTGAAAAAAAGGGGAAATGAGAGATGGGGTGAGAGAGTATCATTAAATTTTAGGGAGAATAAAAAGATGTTCTGGAAGGAGGTAAATAAAGTGCGTAAGACAAGGGAGCAAATGGGAACTTCAGTGAAAGGCGCAAATGGGGAGGTGATAACAAGTAGTGGTGATGTGAGAAGGAGATGGAGATGCTGTCAATGGATTGAATCAGGGCATGTGAAGCGTCTGGGGTAAACCATGGAAAGTTGTGTGGGGCCTGGATGTGGAAAGGGCGCTGTGGTTTCGAGCATTATTGCATGACAGCTAGAGACTGAGTGTGAACGAATGGGGCCTTTGTTGTCTTTCCTAGCTCTACCTCGCACACATGAGGGGGGAGGTGGATGTTATCCTATGTGTGGCGAGGTGGCGATGGGAATGAATAAAGGCAGACAGTGTGAATTGTCTGCATGCGTATATATGTATGTGTCTGTGTGTGTATATATATGTGTACATTGAGATGTAGGGGTATGTATATTTGCGTGTCTGGACGTGTATGAATATACATGTGTATGGGGGTGGGTTGGCCATTTCTTTCGTTTGTTCCCTTGCGGTACCTCGCAAACGCAGGAGACAGAGACAAAGCAAAATAGATAATATATATATATATATATATATATATATATATATATATATATATATATATATATATATATATATATATATATATATATATATATGTTGCAAACCACTATTCTTCAAACATAGCAATTTTGCTGTCGGAGATAATGTTCTCGAACTACCCACATTCTTCAATGCTTCCAAGGATTTTCCGCCCCATCACCCACCCTATGATTCGCTTCCGCCTCCATGGTTCCATCCGCTGCCAGAACCGCTCCCTGATATCTAAAAAACTTTACTTCCTCCAGTTTTTCTATCTTCAAACTTAGGCCTCCCAATTGAATTGACCCTCAAAACTTACTGTACCTAATAACCTTGCACATTATTCACATTACTCTTAACTTTCTTCTTGTCGCACACTTTACCAACTCAGTGAATCAGCCACCAGCGGCTGTAATCATCACGAACAAACAACTGACTTACACTTCCCAAGCGTCTCACCCAACAACTTCATACCTTGCCCCTCTTACGATCCAAAACATCTTGCATTCACCTCTCTAACAATCCCAACCATAAAAAAATTAAACAACCCATGGGACATCACACAACCCTGCCACAAACCTACATTCACTGACAGCCAATCACTTTCCTCTCTTCCTACACTTTACACATGCCTTACATCCACGATGGAAAACTTTTCACTGCCTTCCTAACAACTTGCCACCCACACCATATATTCTTAGTACCTTCCACAGAGCATCTCTATCAACAGTAATCATTAGGCTTTCTTAGATCCATAAATTGCTACATACAAATTCTATTAAAATTGCTTTTCTAAGTATTTCCTTCACCTACAATCTTCAAAGCAAACACCTGATCCACCACCACCACACACACACCCATAAATATATATATATATATATATAAATATAAATATAATATATATATATATATATATATATATAATAAAATATATATATTATATATAGATATATATATATACTAAATATAAAAAATATATATATATATATATATAATGTATTATATATATATATATCATTATATATATATATCATACATATAATATATATAATATATATATATATATATATTATTATATATATATATATATATATATATAATTAATATATATATATATAATATATATGTTCATATAATATAAAACATAATATATACATATTTTTTTTTTCATTTTTTTATTCCATTTCAAGCTAGAAGTTTCAGTTTTCTTAAAAAAACAATTGTTTTCTTACATTTTTTTCATATTATATATATGTATGTGTGTGTGTGTGTGGGTGTGTGTCGTGTGTGTGTGTGATTGTGTGTGTTGTGTGTGTTTATGTATATATGTATGTATATTATCATGGGGATAGGGGTGAAAGAATACTTCCACAGTATCTCGCGTGTCGTAGAAAGCGACTAGAGGGGACAGGAGACGGGGGGGCCAGAAATCCTCCCCTCCTTGTATTAACTTTCTAAAATGGGAAACAGAAGAAGGAGTCACGCGGGGAGTTCTCAACCTTCCTCGAAGGCTCAGAGTGGGGTGCCTAAATGTGTGTGGATGTAACCAAGGATGTGAAAAAAGGAGAGATAGGTAGTAGTTTGAGGAATAGGAACCTGGATGTTATTGGCTCTGATTGAAACAAAGCTCAAGGGTAAAGGGGAAGATGGAGTTGGGAATGTGCTGGGGAGTAAAGTCAGGGGTTAGTGAGAGGACAAGAGCAAGGGAAGGAGTATCAATAATCCTGAAAAAAAATAAAAAATAAAAAAAACACAGGAAGTTGTGGGAGTATTGATTAGAGTGGTAAGAAAGTAAATCCTCGATTAATATGGGTAAAACCTGAAAGTAGATGGAGAAGTGGTGTGATTATTGGTGCATATGCACCTGGGCATTGAGAAGAAAGATCAAGAGAGGCAAGATGTTTTGGGAGCAGCTGAATGAATGTGTTAGTGGTTATATGCACGAGACCGGGTTATAGTGATGGGTGATTTGAAGCAAAGGTGAGTAATGTGGCAGTTGAGGGAATAATTGGTATACATGGGGTGTACCAGTGTTGTAAATGGAATGGTGAAGAACATGTAGATATATGTGCTGAAAAAGGCCTTGATGATTGGGAAGAACCTGGTTTAAAAAACGCGTGATATACATAAGTTAACTTATGTATGGAGAGAAGATGGCCAGAGAGCGTTATTGGATTACGTGTTAAATTGACAAGCGTATGGCGAAAGAGAGACTTTTGGATTGTATAAATTGCTGAGAGGTGCAACTGAGGGATGTCTATCATTATCATATAGTGGAGCTAAGGTAAAGGATTTGTATAGGTTTTCAGAAAAGAAGAGTGGAATGTTGGGGTGAAGAGGGTGGTGAGAGTAAGTGAGCTGAGAAGGAGACCTGTGTGAAGAAGTACCAGAAGACTGAGTACAAGAATGGAAAAAGGTGAAGAACAATGGAAAGCTAAGAGGGGAGTGGGGGAGAATGGATGTATTAAGGGAATCAGTGATGGATTGCGCCAAAAGATGCTTGTGGCAAGAGAAGAGTGGAGGTGGTTTGATTAGAAAGGGTAGTGAGTTGTGGGATGAAGAAGTAAGAGTATTAGTGTAAGAGAAAGAGAGAGGCATTTTGGAACGATTTTTTGCAGTGGAAAAAATGCAATTGAGTGGGAGAATGTATAAAAAAAAAAAAGAAAGAGACAGGAGGTCAAGAGAAAGGTGCAAGAGGTGAAAAAAAGGAAATGAAAGATGGGGTGAGAGAGTATCATTAAATTTTAGGGAGAATAAAAAGATGTTCTGGAAGGAGGTAGATAAAGGCGTAAAGACAAGGGAGCAAATGGGAACTTCAGTGAAAGGCGCAAATGGGAGGTGATAACAATTAGTGGTGATGTGAGAAGGAGATGGAATGCTGTCAATGGATTGAATCAGGCATGTGAAGCGTCTGGGGTAAACCAGGAAAGTTGTGTGTGCCTGGATGTGGAAAGGGCGCTGTGGTTTCGAGCATTATTGCATGACAGCTAGAGACTGAGTGTGAACGAATGGGGCCTTTGTTGTCTTTCCTAGCTTACCTCGCACATCATGAGGGGGCAGAGGTGGATGTTATCCTATGTGTTGGCGAAATGGTTGGCGATGGGGAAATGATTAAAGAGCAGACAGTGTGGAATTGTCTGCATGCGTATATTATGTATGTGTCTGGTTGTGTGTATATATAGTTGTACATTGAGAGTAGGGGTATGTATATTTGAGTGTCTGGACGTGGAATGAATTATACTTGTGTATTGGGGGTGGGTTGGCCATTTCTTTCGTTTGTTCCCATTGCGGTACCTCGCAAACGCAGGAGACAGAGACCAAAGCAAAATAGATAATATATATATATATATATATATATATATAATATATATATATATATATTATATATATATATATATATATATATATATATACAATATGTACGTGTAGGAAGAGAGGAAAGTAATTGGTTCTTAGTGAATGTAGTTTGCGGCATGGGAGTGTGATGTCTCCATGGTTTGTTTAATTGTTTATGGATGCTGGTTGTTAGGGAGGTGAAATGCAATAGTTTTGGGAAAAGAGGGGCAAGTATAAGTCGTTGTGGATGAGAGAGCTTCGAAGTTAAGTCAGTGTTGTTCGGCTGATGAATACAGCGCTGGTGGCTGATTCATGTGAGAAACTGCAGACGCTGGGTGACTGAGTTTGGTAAAGTGTTTGAAAAGAAGAAAGTAAGAGTAAATGTGAATAAGAGCAAGGTTATTAGGTACATAGGGTTGAGGTCAAGCAATTGGGGGGTAAGTTTGAATGGAGAAAAACTGGAGGAAGCAAAGTGTTTTAGATATACTGGTATATAATTATATATATTTTTTTTTTTTCTTTTTTTTTTAAAATTTGTCGCGGTCCCCCCCGTTTGCGAGGTTAAGCGAAAAGGAAAAAACGGGAGGAAAAAAAATGGCCAACCCCCCCCCCAAACCCACAGTTTTTTACTACGTCCACAACGAAAAATTAAATCCCAAACACTTTTTTCCAGGGTTTTTACCCCGGGCGTTTCAAGGGCCTTGTTTCAACCCAAACTGACGGGAAAGTAAAACCCCCGTATCCCCACATCGCCCCAAACACTCTATTCCTTCCCCTTCCTTTCCCCTCCTGCATTTTCGGGCCCCCGATCACAAAAAATCTTTTTTCACCCCATTTTTCCCCACCCCCAAATTTTTGGTCTCCCTTTCCCCCTTTGTTCCCTCCCTCCGCCCACATATACCTTCTTGGCCCAATCTTTCCTCACTCTTTCCCTCTTTTTTTGGGGCCAAAAAACCCACTTCAAAAACCCCCTCTTCTGCCCCTCTCCCCACCGTCTTTTTTTTTCCAACATTTCTTTTTTAAATTACTTTAAATCCCCTCGATCAAACCCCCTTTCACACCAAAATTTGCCCCTAAAAACATCTTTTTTTCCAGCACACCCCTTTCATCCTGCGCCCCAATTCTATCCATAGCCCCCCCGCCCCCGCAACCCAAAAATTGTTGGAACCACTTTTCCCTTCCCAAACATCCCCTTTTTTGCTTTCCGGATAATGTTCTGGGATTTTCCCCACTTTTTCCCAAGGGCCCCCGGGTTTTTCCCCCCCCTCCCCCACCCTATGATCCATTTCCCCGTTTCCCAAAGGTTCCTTCCGCTCCCCGGGAATTCCCCCCAGATATCAAAAAAAACCCCTTCACTTCCCCCATTTTTTTTTCCTCCTTTTCAAACTAAACCCCCCAATTTGGGGGACTGGGACCCAAAAAAACCCTACGAAACCTAATAAACCTTCCCTCTTTTTTCACTTTCCCTCTTAACTTTTTTTCTTCCCCCCACACTTTCCCAAAAAACTAAAGCCCCACCAGTTTCCCTGCAGTTTTTTTCACATGAACCCGGGCCCCCAGCCCTGTTTCATCAGCGAACAAAATTTTAAACTCATTTTCCAAAAGCTTTCTTTCCCCCAACAGACTTCATATTTTCCCCCTTTTTCCCCAAAAAAACTTTTTTGCATTTCCCCCAAAAACCCCTTTAAAAAACAAATTAAAAAACCCCAGGGAGACATCACACACCCCTGCCGAAAACCTACTTTCCCACGGGGGAAACCAAATAAATTTTTCCTTTTTCCCTCACGTCCCACAGGGCCTTTTAACACCCTCGTTTAAAAACTTTTCACTGTTCAAAACAACTTTCCCCAAACCCCAATATATTTTTAAAATACCTTCCACAGGGGGCACCCCTCTATCAACTCTACCCTTTGGGCCTTCCCCCGACCCATAAATGTACATCAAATCCATTTTGCTTTTCTAAGTTTTTTTCTCACTTTACATTTTAAAAGGGGCAAACACTGTTTCCAAAACCTTTTTCCTCTACCATTTTCTGAAACCCCAATGCTTTTTCCCCAAAAATCTGTGCTCTGTACATGCCTTCACCCTCTCAAATAAAACCCCCCTTTCCCCATAAATTTCCCGGGGGGAATACTCAAAAAAAAAATTTTAAAACCCCCTGTAATTTGGCCCTCATCTTACCCCCTTTGCCTTTTTTAAAAAGGGCCCCCATTTATGCACGCATTCCGCCAATCCTCAGGCCCCTCACCATGGGGTCATACATAAAATTAAATAACCCTTTAAAACCAGTCAAAAACAAATTTTCCCCCCTTTTTTTAAATTTAAATTTTCCCACTGAAATTTAAAAAACCCCAAAACCCCTGTCCCTTTCCCGGGCCCTTTTTTCTTTCTTCCCCAAAAGTTTAACTCCCTCTTCTCTGTTTTAAAAATTCATTTTTCCAAAAACCCTTTCTCACTTTCCCACCCCTCGCCCAAAAACCCTATATCTGCCACTCTTTCATAAAAAACACTTTTAAAATAAAACCTTTCAAAATACCCACTCCATTCCTTCTCAATCACCACTAATTGTTTTCACCCCCCCTTTTGGGCCCCCTTTCCCTGAATTTTTCCCCATTTGTTTCCCTTGTTTTTAAGGGCCACTTTATTTACCCCCTTGGGGGAACATCTTTTTTTTCCCCCAAAAAATTTAAAATGTTTACCCCTCCCCACCCCCCAACCCCCCTTTTCATTTTTGGCCCTTTTTTTTTTAAATTTTTCCACCTTTTTTTTGAAAAAACCCTTTTTTATTTCTTTACCCCCCCCTTTCCCTTTTTAATTTTTTAATAAAATTTTTTAATATTTTTTATATATATATAAAATTTTTATATATAAAATATTTTTTATATATATATTTTTTAATATATATATAAAAATATATTTTATATATATTTTTATAATTATTTAAAATTATATTAAAAATTTTTTTTTTTTGTTTAAAATTTATTATATATATATATAAAATTTTTAATATTTTTATATTATATATATATATATTTTATTTAAAAGATATTTATATTTTTTTTTTTTTTTTTTTTTTTTTTTTTTTTTTTTTACTTTGTCGCGGTCTCCCCCTTTTTCCCGAGGAAAGCGAAGGGAAAAAAAGGGACAAAAAGAAAGGGCCCAACCCCCCCCTACACAGGGTTACATAAAAAAGGGTCCAAAACAGAAAAATTTACTTTACCTACCCGGGTTTTCCCTTGGTTTACCCCGGACGTTCACTTTGTTTTATTCAACCCAAATGACAGCCCCGTCAACCCCTGTATACCACTCGCTCCAATTCACTCTTTCCTTGCCCCCTTTAAACCCCCCTGAATTTCGGGCCCCGATCACACAAAACCCCTTTTTTCACCCCTTTTTTCCACCCCCAAAATTTGGGTTTTCCCCCCTCTTCTCCTCTTTCCCCTCCACCCCCGAAAACATAAATCCTTTTGGTCAATCTTTCCTAAATTCATTTTTCCCAAAGGTCCCCAAAACCCCATTCAAAAAAAACCCTCTTCTGCTCTCAAAAACCACGCTCTTTTTTTTTCCCACCACTCTTTTTCCCCCTTTTACGTTACTTACTCGATAAAACCCCCCTCACCCACACTTGCCTAAAAACATTCTTTTCCGGGGCACATCCATCCTCCTCGCACAACTCTACCCATACCCCACCCCCTAAAAAACCATACAACATTGTTTGGAACTATATTCCTTAAAACTTTCCCATTTTTGCTTTCCGGGGAAAAATTTTCTCGACTTCCACAAAATTTTTCAAGGCCCCCAGTATTTTCGCCCCCGCCCCCAAACTATGATCCCATCCTTCGCTTCCATGGTTCATCCGCTGCCAGATCCACTCCCAGATATCTAAAACACTTCACTTTCCTCATGTTTTTCTCCATTCAAACTCACCTCCCAATTGATTGACTCTCAACCCTACTGTACCTATTAACCTTGCATCTTATTCACATTTACTCTTTTAACTTTCTTCTTCATCAAACTTTACCAAACTCAGTCACCTGCTTCTGCAGGTTTTCTCATTGAATCTAGCCACCAGCGCATGTATAATCAGCGAACAACAATGGGATCTTCTATCCCATGCTGTCTCATCTCAAACTGACTTCCATCTTGACCCTCTCTCCAAACTCTTTGCATTTAACCTCCTTAACAACCCATTAATATACATATTAAACAACAATGGGAGACATCACACACCCCTGCCGCAAACCTACATTCACTGCGAACCAATCACTTCCTCTCTTCCTCTGCACGTACACAGGCCTTACAATCCTCGATAGAAACTGTTCACTGCATCTAACAACGTCCTCCCCACCATAAATTCTTAATACCTTCCACGAGCATCTCTATCACTCTATCATATGCCTCTCCAGATTCCATAAATGCTACAGACAAATCCATTGCTTTCTGAAGTATTTCTCATATACATGCTTCAAAGCAAACACCTGAATCCACACATCCCTAACCACTCCTGAAACCCACACTGCTCCTTCCCCAATCGGAAAGCACTGTTACATGCCTTCACCCTCACGATCAATACCCTCCATATAATTTACCAGGAATACTCAACAAACTTATACCTCTGTAATTTGAGCACTCACTCTTATCCCCTTTGCCTTTGTACAATGGCACTATGCAAGCATTCCGCCAATCCTCAGGCACCTCACCATGAGTCATACATACATTAAATAACCTTACCAACCATATATATATATATATATATATATATATATATATATATATATATATATATATATATATATATATACATATATATATATATATATATATATATATATATATATATATATATATATATATACATATATATATATATATATATATATATATATATATATATATATATATATATATATATATATATATATATATATATATATATATATATATATATATATATATATATTTATATATATATATATATATATATATATATATATATATATATATATATATATATATATATATATATATATATATATATATATATATATATATATATATATATATATATATATATATATATATATATATATATATATATATATATATATATATATATATATATATATATATATATGTATATATATATATATATATATATATATATATATATATATATATATATATATATATATATATATATATATATATATATATACATATACATATATATATATATATATATATATATATATATATATATATATATATATATATATATATATATATATATATATATATATATATATATATATATATATATATATATAAATATATATTTTTTTTCCTTTTTTTTTTTTTATACTTTGTCGCTGTCTCCCGCGTTTGCGAGGTAGCGCAAGGAAACAGACGAAAGAAATGGCCCCTCCCCCCATACACATGTACATACACACGTCCACACACGCAAATATACATACCTACACAGCTTTCCATGGTTTACCTCAGACGCTTCACATGCCTTGATTCAATCCACTGACAGCACGTCAACCCCTGTATACCACATCGCTCCAATTCACTCTATTCCTTGCCCTCCTTTCACCCTCCTGCATGTTCAGGCCCCGATCACACAAAATCTTTTTCACTCCATCTTTCCACCTCCAATTTGGTCTCCCTCTTCTCCTCGTTCCCTCCACCTACGACACATATATCCTCTTGGTCAATCTTTCCTCACTCATTCTCTCCATGTGCCCAAACCATTTCAAAACACCCTCTTCTGCTCTCTCAACCACGCTCTTTTTATTTCCACACATCTCTCTTACCCTTACGTTACTCACTCGATCAAACCACCTCACACCACACATTGTCCTCAAACATCTCATTTCCAGCACATCCATCCTCCTGCGCACAACTCTATCCATAGCCCACGCCTCGCAACCATACAACATTGTTGGAACCACTATTCCTTCAAACATACCCATTTTTGCTTTCCGAGATAATGTTCTCGACTTCCACACATTTTTCAAGGCTCCCAAAATTTTCGCCCCCTCCCCCACCCTATGATCCACTTCCGCTTCCATGGTTCCATCCGCTGACAGATCCACTCCCAGATATCTAAAACACTTCACTTCCTCCAGTTTTTCTCCATTCAAACTCACCTCCCAATTGACTTGACCCTCAACCCTACTGTACCTAATAACCTTGCTCTTATTCACATTTACTCTTAACTTTCTTCTTCCACACACTTTACCAAACTCAGTCACCAGCTTCTGCAGTTTCTCACATGAATCAGCCACCAGCGCTGTATCATCAGCGAACAACAACTGACTCACTTCCCAAGCTCTCTCATCCCCAACAGACTTCATACTTGCCCCTCTTTCCAGGACTCTTGCATTTACCTCCCTAACAACCCAATCCATAAACAAATTAAACAACCATGGAGACATCACACACCCCTGCCGCAAACCTACATTCACTGAGAACCAATCACTTTCCTCTCTTCCTACACGTACACATGCCTTACATCCTCGATAAAAACTTTTCACTGCTTCTAACAACTTGCCTCCCACACCATATATTCTTAATACCTTCCACAGAGCATCTCTATCAACTCTATCATATGCCTTCTCCAGATCCATAAATGCTACATACAAATCCATTTGCTTTTCTAAGTATTTCTCACATACATTCTTCAAAGCAAACACCTGATCCACACATCCTCTACCACTTCTGAAACCGCACTGCTCTTCCCCAATCTGATGCTCTGTACATGCCTTCACCCTCTCAATCAATACCCTCCCATATAATTTACCAGGAATACCCAACAAACTTATACCTCTGTAATTTGAGCACTCACTCTTATCCCCTTTGCCTTTGTACAATGGCACTATGCACGCATTCCGCCAATCCTCAGGCACCTCACCATGAGTCATACATACATTAAATAACCTTACCAACCAGTCAACAATACAGTCACCCCCTTTTTTAATAAATTCCACTGCAATACCATCCAAACCTGCTGCCTTGCCGGCTTTCATCTTCCGCAAAGCTTTTACTACCTCTTCTCTGTTTACCAAATCATTTTCCCTAACCCTCTCACTTTGCACACCACCTCGACCAAAACACCCTATATCTGCCACTCTGTCATCAGACACATTCAACAAACCTTCAAAATACTCATTCCATCTCCTTCTCACATCACCACTACTTGTTATCACCTCCCCATTTACGCCCTTCACTGAAGTTCCCATTTGCTCCCTTGTCTTACGTACCCTATTTACCTCCTTCCAGAACATCTTTTTATTCTCCCTAAAAATTACTGATAGTCTCTCACCCCAACTCTCATTTGCACTTTTTTTCACCTCTTGCACCTTTCTCTTGACCTCCTGTCTCTTTCTTTTATACTTCTCCCACTCAATTGCATTTTTTCCCTGCAAAAATCGTCCAAATGCCTCTCTCTTCTCTTTCACTAATACTCTTACTTCTTCATCCCACCACTCACTACCCTTTCTAAACAGCCCACCTCCCACTCTTCTCATGCCACAAGCATCTTTTGCGCAATCCATCACTGATTCCCTAAATACATCCCATTCCTCCCCCACTCCCCTTACTTCCATTGTTCTCACCTTTTTCCATTCTGTACACAGTCTCTCCTGGTACTTCCCCACACAGGTCTCCTTCCCAAGCTCACTTACTCTCACCACCTTCTTCACCCCAACATTCACTCCTCTTTTCTGAAAACCCATACTAATCTTCACCTTAGCCTCCACAAGATAATGATCAGACATCCCTCCAGTTGCACCTCTCAGCACATTAACATCCAAAAGTCTCTCTTTCGCACGCCTGTCAATTAACACGTAATCCAATAACGCTCTCTGGCCATCTCTCCTACTTACATAAGTATACTTATGTATATCTCGCTTTTTAAACCAGGTATTCCCAATCATCAGTCCTTTTTCAGCACATAAATCTACAAGCTCTTCACCATTTCCATTTACAACACTGAACACCCCATGCATACCAATTATTCCCTCAACTGCCACATTACTCACCTTTGCATTCAAATATACATATATATATATATATATATATATATATATATATATATATATATATATATATATATATATATATATATATATATATATATATATATATATATATATATATATATATATATATATATATATATATATATATTCAAATGATTTCGTGATTCACAAATATCGAGTTATTGCAAAGGAATGAAGAAAATGATCCAGCGGTATTTACTATGCCTTTTTAAACATTTTTTTTCATGATCAGGTATTTTATATAGTTGCTTATACATTCTCTAAAGTGTCAACTTACCTACAGTGTTAGTGAGAGATATAGGCGTCTCTGTGAACGAGTTATCACTTCTGCTGCTGCTAGCTGAGGTGTTGAGGTGGATCGCCTGCTGCTCCGCTCGCGCCGCGCTAAGTAGTAAAGAAAACGTTGCTAAACACAGTAATTTACTTATCATTAGACCAATCGGATGGTTCTTCTGAATGTCATCTTCAGTGAGTCAAGCTTCGGGTTCTTATACATAAATTAGCTTCGCAAAACCTGTACTATTTAAATAGCATTCATTCGTTGTTCTGCAGACCATGGTAAATCGAATATATGCACAATTTTTATTATCATTTTGCTTTGCCGCGGTGTCCCGCATTAGCGAGGTAGTGCAAAGAAACAGACGAAAGAATGGCCCAAACCACTCACATGATATACATAAACGCCCACCCACGCACATATACATATGTATGCATTCTAACGTATACGCGCATATACACGCAGAGACATATACATATATACAGATGTACATATTCATTCTTGCTGCCTTCATCCATTTACACCACCACCCCACCACACATGAAATGGCACCCCCCCAATCCCCTCCCCGCGCGTGCATGAATTAGCACTAGGAAAAGAAAACAAATGCCACATTCGTTCACACACAGACTCTAGCTCTCATGTGTAATGCACCGAAACCACAGCTCCCTTTCCACATACAGGCCCTCCAAAAATTTCCATGATTTATCTCATACGCTTCACATTCCCTGGTTCAATCCATTGACATCACATCGACCCCGGTATACCACATCGTACCAACTCACTTAATTCCTTGCACGCCTTTCACCCTCCTGCATGTTCAGGCGCCGATCGCTCAAAACCTTTTTCAATCCATCCATCCATTACGAATTTGGTCTCCCACTTCTCCTCGCTCCCTCCACTTCTGATACATATATCCTCTAAGTCAATCTTTCTTCACTCATTCTCTCCATGTGAACCAAACCTTATCAACACACCCTCCTCTGCTCTCTCAGCCACCCTCTTTTTATTACCATACATCTCTGTTACCCTTTCATAACTTAATCGATCAAAACACCTTACACCACATATTGTCCTAAGATATTTCATTTCCAACACATCCACCCTCCTCCGCACAACCCTATCTATAGCCCACGCCTCGCAACCATATAACATTGGGGGAACCACTATACCTTCAAGCATACCCATTTTTGCTCACCGAGATAACGTTCTCGCCTTCCACATATTCTTCAACGTTCCCAGAACCTTCGCCCCTCACCCACCCTGTGACTCACTTCCGCTTCCATGGTTCCACAGACTGCTAAATCCACACCCAGATATCTAAAATACTTCACTTCCTCCAGTTTTTCTCCATTCAAACTTACCTCCCAGTTGACTTGTAAATCAACCTTACTAGACCTAATAACCTTTCACACACTTTACCAAACTCAGTCACCAACTTCTGCAGTTTCTCACCCGAATCAGCCGCCAGCGCTGTATCATCAGCAAACAACAAATGACTCAAATCCTAAGCGCTCTCATCCACAACAGACTGCATACTTGCACCTCTCTCGAAAACTCTTCCATTCACCTCACTAACAACAAAATCCATAAACAAATTAACGAACCATGGAGACATTACACACCCGTGCCGCAAACCTACATTAGCTGAGAACAAATCACTCTCCTCACTTCCTACTCGTACACATACCTTACATCCTTGATGAAAACTTTTCACCGCTTCTTCCAACTTACCTCCCAACCATATATTCCAAATACCTTCCACAGAGCATTTCTATCAATTCTATCATATGCCTTTTCCAGATCAATAAATGCTATATAAAAATCCATGTTTTTTTTTTCCAAGTATTTCTCATATACATTCTTCAAAGCAAACACCTGATCCACATATCCTCTCCCAGTTCTTAAACAACACTGCTCCTCTCCAATCTGATACTCTATACATGCCTTCACCCTCTCAATCAATAAAGTCCAATATAATTTCCCAGGAATACTAAACAAACTTATACCTCTGTGATTTGAACACTCACCTTTATCCCTTTTGCCTTTGTAACATGCATTGCATGCATTCCGCCAATCCTCAATCACTTCACCATGAGCCATACATACATGAAATAACCTTACCAACCAGTCAACAACACGGTCACCCCTTTTTTCATAAATTTCACTACAGTACTATCCAAACACGCCGCCTTGCTTGCTTTCATCTTCTGCAAAGCTTTCACTACATCTTCGTTGTTTACCAAACATTCTTCCTGACCCTCTCACTTTGTAAATTCCCTCGAACAAAAGAACCTATATCTGCCACTCTATCATCAATTACATTCAACAAACCTTCAAAATGCTTACTCCGAAACCAAAGCTCCCTTTCCACATCTAGGCCCCACAGAACTTTCCATGGTTTACTCCACACACTTCACATGCCCTAGCTCAATCCATTGACAGCAAGTCGACCCCGGTATGCCACATCGCTCCAATTTACTCTATTCCTTGTACGCCTTTCACCCTCCTCCGTGTTTAGGCCCTGATCACTCAAAATCTTTTTCACTCCATCTTTCAACCCCCAATTTGGAGTCCCACTTCTCGTTCCCTCCACCTGTGACATATATATCCTCTTTGTCAATCTTTCCTCACTCATTCTTTCCATGTGACCAAACCATTTCAAAACACCCTCTTTTGCTCTCTCAGCCACACTCTTTTTATTACCACACATCTCTCTTACCCTTTCATTACCTACATCTCATTTCCAGCACATCCACCCTCCTCAGCACAACTCTATATATAGCCCACGCCTCGCAACCATATATCATCGTTGGAACCACTATTCATTCAACATTACCCATTTTTGCTTTCCAAAATAACGTTCTCGACTTCCACATTTTTTTTAACGCTGCCAGAACTTTCACCCCCTCCCCCACCCTATGATTCACTTCCGCTTCCATGGTTCCTTCCACTACCAAATCCACTCCCAGGTATCTAAAACACTTCACTTCCCCCAGGTTTTCTCCATTCAAACTTACCTCCCAACTGACTTGTCCCTCAAACCTACTGTACCTAATAACCTTGCTCTTATTCACATTTACTCTCAGCTTTCTTCTTTCACACACTTTACCAAACTCAGTCACCAGCTTCTGCAGTTTCTCACATGAATCAGCCACCAGCGCTGTATCCTCAGCGAACAACAACTTACTTCCCAAGCTCTCATCCAAAACAGACTGCATCATCGCCCAGCTTTCCAAAACTTTTGCATTCACGTCCCTTACAACCCCATCCATAAACAAATTAAACAACCATGAAGTCATTACGCATCCCTGCCACAAACCAAGATTCACTGAGAACGAATCACGTTCCTCTCTTCCTACATGTACACATGCCTTACAGCCTCGATAAAAACTTTTCACTGCTTCTAACAACTTGCCTCCCACACCATATATTCTTGATACCTTCCACAGAGCATCTCTATCAACTGTATCATATGCCTTCTTCAGATCCACAAATATTATATACAAATCCATTTGCCTTTCTAAGTATTTCTCACAAACATTCCTCAAAGCAAATACCTGATTCACACATCCTCCGCCACTTCTGAAACCACACTACTCTTCCCCAATCTGATGCTCCATACATGCCTTCACCCTCTCAATCAATACCCTCCCATATAATTTACCAGGAATACTCAACAATCTTATACCTCTGTAATTTGAGCACTCACCTTTGTCCCCTTTGCCTTTGTACAATGGCACTATGCAAGCATTCCGCCAATCCTCAGGCAGCTCACCATGAGTCATACATACATTAAATAACCTTACCAACCAGTCACCAATACAGTTACCCCCTTATTTAATGAGTTCCACTACAATACCTTCCAAACCCTCTGCATTGCTGGCTTTCATCTTACGCAAAGCTTTTACTACCTCTTCTCTGTTTACCAAATCATTCTTCCTAACCCTTTCACTAGGCACATAACCTCGACCAAAACACCCTACATCTGCCACTCTATCATCAAAAACATTCAACAAACCTTCAAAATACTCACTCCATCTCCTTCTCACATCACCATTACTCGCTATCATCTACCCATTATCCCCATTCAATGATGTTCTCATTTGTTCCCTTCTCTTACGCACTTTATTTGCCTCCTTCCAAAACATCCTTTTTTCCTCCCTAAAATTTGATAATACTCTCTCACCCCAACTCTCATTTGCCCTCTTTTTCAACTTTTGCGTCTTTCTCTTGACCTCCTGCATTTTTCTTTTATACATCTCCCAGTCATTTGCAGTATTTCATTGCAAAAGTCGTCCAAATGCCTCTCTCATCTCTTTCACAAATGATCTTATTCTTCATCCTACCACTCACTATCCTTTCTAATCTGCCCACCTCCCACGCTTCTCATGCCACAAGCATCTTTTGCGCAAGCCATCACTGCTTCCCTAAATACATCCCATTCCTCCCCCACTCCCCTTACGTCCTTTGTTCTTACCTTTTTCCATTCTGTACTCAGTCTCTCCTGTTACTTCCTCACACAAGTCTCCTTCCCAAGTTCACTTACTCTCACCACTCTCTTCACCCCAACATTCCGTCTTCCTTTCTGAAAACCTCTACAAATCTTCACTTTCGCCTCCACAAGATAATGATCATACCTCCCTCCATTTGCACCTCTCAGCACATTAGCACGCCTATTAACACGTAATCCAATAACGCTCTCTTGCCATCTCTCGTACTCACATACGTATACTTATGTATAACTCTCATTTCAAACCAAGTATTACCAATTACCAGTTCTTTTTCAGCACATAAATCAACAGACTCTTTACCATTTCCATTTACAACACTGATCAACCGCATGTACACCAATTTTTCCCTCAACTGCCATATTACGCACCTTTGCATTCAAATTACCCATCACTATAACCCGGTCTCGTGTATCAAAACTACTTACACACTCACTCAGCTGCTACCAAAACAATTGCCTCTCCTGAGATTTCTCCTCATGCCCAGGTGCTTATGCACCAATAATCACCCATATCTGTCCATCCACTTTCAGTTTTACCCATATCATTCTAGAGTTTACTTTCTTACACTCGATCACATACCCCCACCACTCCTGTTTCAGGAGTAGTACTACTCCTTCCCTTGCTCTCGTCCTCTCAGTAACCCCTAACTTGACTCCCAAGACATTCTCAAACTACTGTTCCCCTTTACCCATGAGCTTCATTTCACTCAGAGCCAAAACATCCAGGTTCCTTTCCTGAAATATACTATCTATCTCTCCTTTTTTCTCATCTTGGTTACATCCACACACATTTAAACACACCAACCTGAGCCTTCAAGGAGGATGAGCACTCCTGCTTGACTCCTTCTGTTTCCCCGTTTAGAAAGTTAAAATACAAGGAGGGGAGGGTTTCTAGCCCCCCCGCTCCCGTCCCCTTTAGTCGCCTTCTACGACACGTGAGGAATTCGTGGGAAATAATCTTTCTCCTTTATATATATATATATATATATATATATATATATATATATATATATATATATATATATATATATATATATATATATATATATATATATATATATATATATATATATATATATATATATATATATATATATATATATATATATATATATATATATATATATATCCTCCCCTCTCACTTTTTTTTTTAATTTTCCAAAAGAGGGAACAGAGAAGGGGCCCAGGTGAGGATATTCCCTCAAGGGCCCAGTCCTCTGTTCTCAACGTTACCTCGCTAATGCGGGAAATGGCGAATAGTATGAAAGAAAAAAAAAAAAATATATATATATATATATATATATATATATATATATATATATATATATATATATATATATATATATATATATATATACATATATATATATATATATATATCCCAGGGGATAGGGGACAAAGAATACTTCCCACGCATTCCCCACATGTCGTAGAAGGCGACTAAAGGGGACGAGAGCAGGGGGTCTAGGAACCCTCCCCTAGTTATATTCTAACTTTCTAAACGGGAAAACAGAAGAAAGAGTCAGGTGGGAAGTGCTCATCCTCATCGAAGGCTAAGATTTGGGTGTCTAAATGTGTGTGGATGTAACCAAGATGAGAAAAAAGGAGATATAAGTGGTATGTTTGAGGAAAGGAACCTAGATGATTTGACTCTGAGTGAAACGAAGCTCAAGGGTAAAAGGGACGAGTGGTTTGGGAATGTCTTGGGAATAAAGTCAGGGGTTAGTGAGAGGACAAGAGCAAGGGAAGGAGTAGCACTTTTCCTGGAACAGGAGTTGTGGGAGTATGTTATAGAGTGCAAGAAAGTAGACTCCAGATTGATAGGGAGAAGACTGAAAGTGGAGGAAGAGAGATGTGTGATTATTGGTGCATATGCATTTGGGCATAAGAAAGGTCATGAGAGGCAAGTGTTTTGGGAGCAGCTGAGTGAGTGTGTTAGTGGTTTTGATGCACAAGACCGGGTTATAGTGATGGATGATTTGAATGAAAAGGTGAGTATTGTGGCAGTTCAATGAGTGATTGGTGTACATTGGGTGTTCCGTGTTGTAAATGGAAATGGTGAGGAGCTTGTAGATTGATGTGATGAAAAAGGACTGGTGATTAGGAATACCTTGTTTAGATAGAGAGATATACATAAGTATATGTATGCAAGTAGGAGAGATAGCCAGAAAGCGCTATTGGATTACGTGTTAATTGTTAGTCGAACGAAAGAGAGACTTTTGGATGTTAATGTGCTGAGAGGTGCAATTGGAGGGATGTTTCATCATTATCTTGTGGAGGCGAAGTAAAGATCTGCAGAGGTTTTCAGAATGTTGGGGTGAAGAGAGTGGGGAGATTAAGTGAGCTTGGGAAGGAGACTTATGTGAGGATGTACCAGGAGAGAATGAGTACAAAATGGAAAAATGTGAGAACAAAGGACGTAAGGGGAGTGGAGGATGAACGGGATGTATTTAGGAAAGAAGTGATGGCCTGTGCAAAAGATGCTTGTGGCATGAGAAGTCTGGGAGGTGGGCAGATTAGAAAGGGTAATGAATGGTGGGACGGAGAAGAAAGACTATTAGTGAAAGAGAAGAGAGAGGCAATTGGAAGACTGTTGCAGGGAAAAAATGCAAATGACCGAGAGCTGTATAAAAGATGAAGCAGGAGGACAAGAGAAAGGTGCAAGAGGTGAAAATTAGGGCAAATGAGAGTTGGGGTGAGAGAGTATCATTAAATTTTCAGGAGAAAAAAGATGTTTCGGAAGGAGTGAAATAAAGTGCGTAAGACAAGGGAACACATGGGAACATCAGTGAGTGAAGGGGGCTAATGGGGAGGTGACAACAAGTAGTGGTGATGTGAGAAGGATATGGAGTGAGTATTTTGAACGTTTGTTAAATGTGTTTGATGATAGAGTGGCAGATATAGGGTGTTTTGGTCGAGGTGGTGTGCAAAGTTAGAGGGTTAAGGAGAATGATTTGGTAAACTGAGAAGAGGTAGTAAAAGCTTTGCGTAAGATGAAAGCCGGCAAGCCAGCGGGTTTGGATGGCATTGCAGTGACATTTATTAAAAAAGGGGTGAGTGCATTGTTCACTAGTTGGTAAGGTTAATCAATGTATGTATGACTCATGGTGACGTGCCTAAGGATTGGCGGAATGCTTGCATAGTGCCATTATAGAAAGGAAAAGTGGACAAAGGTGAGTGCTCAAATTACAGAGGTATAAGTTTGTTGAGTATTCCTGGTAAATTATATGGGAGGGTATTGATTGAAAGGGTGAAGGCATATACCGAGCATCAGATTGGTTAAGAGCAGTGTGGTTTCAGATGTGGTAGAGGATATGTGGATCAGGTGTTTGCTTTGAAAAATGTATATGAAAAATACTTAGAAAAGGAAATAGATTTGTATGCAGCATTTATGGATCTAGAGAAGGCATATGATAGAGTTGACCGAGATGCTCTGTGGAAGGCACTAAGAATATATGGTGTGGGAGGTAAGATGTTAGAAGCAGTGAAAAGTTTTTATCGAGGATGTAAGGCATGTGTACGTAAAGGAATAGAGGAAAGTGACTGGTTCTCAGTGAATGTTGGTTTGCGGCACAGATGCGTGATGTCTCCATTAAATGCAAATGTTTTGGAAAGTGGGGCAATTATGCATTCTGTTGTGGATGAGAGAGCGGGAAAGTGAGTCAGTTGTTATTCGCTGAGGATACAGCGCTGGAGGCTGATTCGGGTGAGACACTGCAGAAGCTGGTGACTGAGTTTGGTAAAGTGTGTGAGAGAAGAAATCTGAGACTAAATGTGAATAAGAGCAAAGTTATTAGGTACGGTAGGGTTGAGGGACAAGTTAATTGAGAGGCGAGTTTGAATGTAGAAAAACTGGAGGAGGTGAAGTGTTAAAGATTTCTCGGAGTGGATTTGGCAGAGGATGGAACCATGGAAGCGGAAGAGAATCATATGGTGGGGTAGGGGGCGAAAGTTCTGTGGCGTTGAAAAATGTTTGGAAGGCGATAACGTTATCTTGGAAAGCAAAAATGGGTATGTATGAAGGAATTGTGGTTCCAACATTGTTATATGGTTGTGAAGCGCGGGGTATAGAGCTGTGCGGAGGAGGATGGATGTGCTGGAAATGAGAAGTTTGAGGACGATATGTGGCGTGAAGTGGTTTGATCGAGTAAGTAATGAAAGGGTGAGAGAGCTGTGTAGTAATAAAAAGAGTGTGGATGAGTAAGCAGAAGAGGGTGTTTTGAAATGGTTTAGTCACATGGAGAGAATGAGTTAGGAAAGATTGACAAAGAGGGTATAAGTGTCAGAGGTGGAGGGAAGGGGGAGAAGTGGGAGAGGAAATTGGGGTTGGAAAGATAGAGTGAAAAAGATTTTGAGTGATCGGGGCCGAAACATGCAGGAGGGTGAAAGATTTTCAAGGAATAGAATGACTTGGAATAATGTGGTATACCGGGGTCAACGTGCTGTTAAAGGATTGATCCAGGGCATGTGAAGCGTCTAGGGTAAACCATAGGAAGTTTTGTGAGGCCTGAATGTGGAAAGGGAGCTGTGGTTTCGGTGCATTATGCATGACAGCTAGAGACTGAGAGTGAACGAATGTGGCCTTTGTTGTCTTTACCAAGCGCTACCTCGCGCACATGCGGTGGGAAGGGGTTTTCATATCATCTGTGGTGGGGTGGCGACGAGAATGAATAAGGGAAGACAGTAAGAATTATGTACATGTGTTTATATGTATAAGTGTGCGTGTGCATATATATGTATACTTTGATATATATATATATATATATATATATATATATATATATATATATATATATATATATATATATATATATATTATTTTTTTTTATTATACTTTGTCGCTGTCTCCCGCGTTCGCGAGGTAGCGCAAGGAAACAGACGAAAGAAATGGCCCAACCCCCCCCATATACATGTATATACATACGTCCACACACGCAAATATACATACCTACACAGCTTTCCATGGCTTACCCCAGACGCTTCACATGCCTTGATTCAATCCACTGACAGCACGTCAACCCCGGTATACCACATCGCTCCAATTCACTCTATTCCTTGCCCTCCTTTCACCCTCCTGCATGTTCAGGCCCCGATCACACAAAATCTTTTTCACTCCATCTTTCCACCTCCAATTTGGTCTCCCTCTTCTCCTTGTTCCCTCCACCTCCGACACATATATCCTCTTGGTCAATCTTTCCTCACTCATCCTCTCCATGTGCCCAAACCACTTCAAAACACCCTCTTCTGCTCTCTCAACGACGCTCTTTTTATTTCCACACATCTCTCTTACCCTTACGTTACTCACTCGATCAAACCACCTCACACCACACATTGTCCTCAAACATCTCATTTCCAGCACATCCATCCTCCTGCGCACAACTCTATCCATAGCCCACGCCTCGCAACCATACAACATTGTTGGAACCACTATTCCTTCAAACATACCCATTTTTGCTTTCCGAGATAATGTTCTCGACTTCCTCACATTCTTCAAGGCCCCCAGAATTTTCGCCCCCTCCCCCACCCTATGATCCACTTCCGCTTTCATGGTTCCATCCGCTGCCAGATCCACTCCCAGATATCTAAAACACTTCACTTCCTCCATTTTTTCTCCATTCAAACTCACCTCCCAATTGACTTGACCCTCAACCCTACTGTAGCTAATAACCTTGCTCTTATTCACATTTACTCTTAACTTTCTTCTTCCACACACTTTACCAAACTCAGTCACCAGCTTCTGCAGTTTCTCACATGAATCAGCCACCAGCGCTGTATCATCAGCGAACAACAACTGACTCACTTCCCAAGCTCTCTCATCCCCAACAGACTTCATACTTGCCCCTCTTTCCAAAACTCTTGCATTTACCTCCCTAACAACCCCATCCATAAACAAATTAAACAACCATGGAGACATCACACACCCCTGCCGCAAACCTACATTCACTGAGAACCACTCACTTTCCTCTCTACCTACACGTACACATGCCTTACATCCTCGATAAAAACTTTTCACTGCTTCTAACAACTTTCCTCCCACAAAATATATTCTTAATACCTTCCACAGAGCATCTCTATCAACTCTATCATATGCCTTCTCCAGATCCATAAATGGTACATACAAATCCATTTGCTTTTCTATGTATTTCTCACATACATTCTTCAAAGGAAACACCTGATCCACACATCCTCTACCACTTCTGAAACCACACATATATATATATATATATATATATATATATATATATATATATATATATATATATATATATATATATATATATATATATATATATATATATATATATATATATATATATATATATATATATATATATATATATATATATACATATATATATATATATATATATATATATATATATATATATATATATATATATATATATATATATATATATATATATATATATATATATATATATACATATATATATATATATATATATATATATATATATATATATATATATATATATATATATATATATATATATATATATATATATATATATATATATATATATATATATATGTATATACATATATATATATATATATATATATATATATATATATATATATATATATATATATATATATATATATATATATATATATATATATATATATATAGATTGAATCAGGGCATGTGAAGCTTCTGAGGTAAACCATGGAAAGTTCTGTGGGGCCTGGAAGGGGAGCTGTGGTCTCGGGCATTATTACATGACAGCTAGAGACTGAGTGTGAACGAATGGAGCCTTTGTTGTCTTTTCCTAACGCTTCCTCGCATACATGAGCGGGGAGGGGGATGTTATTCCATGTGTGGCGAGGTGGCGGTGGGAATAAATAAGGGCAGACAGTATAAATTATGTACATGTGTATATATTTATATGTCTGTGTGTGTATATATATGTGTACATCGAGATGTATAGGTATGTATATTTGCGTGTGTGGACGTGTATGTATATACTTGTGTATGGGGATGGGTTAGGCCATTTCTTTCGTCTGTTGCTCTGCGCTACCTCGCAAACGCGGGAGACAGCGACAAAGGAGAATAAATAAACAGATATATATATATATATATATATATATATATATATATATATATATATATATATATATATATATATATATATATATATATATACATATATATATATTTATACATATATATATATATATATATATATATATATATATATATATATATATATATATATATATATATATATATATATATATATTGCTATGTCGCTGTCTCCCGCGTTAGCGAGTTAGTGCAAGGAAACAGACGAAAAAAAGTTCCAACCCATCCATATACACATGTGTATACATACACATCCACATACGCAAATATACATACCTATACATCTCATGGTATACATATATATACACACAAGGACATATACATATATACACGTAAAAATAATTCATACCGTCTGCCTTTATTCATTCTCATCGCCACACCGCTACACATGAAATAACAACCCCTTCTCCTCTCATGTGTGCGACGTAGGGTAATGAAAGCACAACAAAAGCTACATTTGTTCACACTCATTCTCTAGCTGTTATGTAATAATGCACCGAAATCACAGCTCCCTTTCCACATCCAGGCCCCACAAAACTTTGCATGGTTTACCCCAGACGTTTCACATGCCCTGGTTCAATCCACTGATTGCACCTCGACCCCGGTATACCATATCGTTCCAATTCACTCTATTCATTGCACGACATTCACCCTCCTGCATGTTCAGGCCCCGATCACTCAAAATCTTTTTCAATCCATTTTTCAATCTCCAATTTGGTGTCCCACTTCTCGTTCATTCCACCTCTGACATATTCATCCTCTTGGTCAATCTTTCCTCACTTATTCTCTCCATGTGACCAAACCAATTCAAAACACCCTCTTCTGCGCTCTCAACCACACTCTATTTATTATCACACATCTCTCTTACCCTATTATTACTTGCTCGATCAAACCACCACACACCACATATTGTCCTGAAACATTTCATTTCCAGCACATCCACCCTTCTCCGCATAAATTTATCTATTGCCCACGCCTCGCAACCATATAACATTGTTGGAACCACTATTCCTTCAAACAAACCCATGTTTGCTTTCCGAGATGATATTCTCGACTTCCACACATTCTTCAAGGATCCCAGAATTTTCGCCCCCTCCCCCACCCTATGATTCACTTCCACTTTCATAGTTCCATCCGCTGCCAAATCCACTCCCATATATCTAAAACACTTCACTTCCTCCACTTTTCTCCATTCAAACTTACCTCCCAATTCACTTGTCCCTCGACCTTACTGTACCTAATAACCTTGCTCTTATTCACATTTACTCTCAGCTTTCTTCTTTCACACACTTTACCAAACTCAGTCACCAGCTTCTACAGTTTGTCACAGGAATCAGCCCCAAGCGCTGTATCATCAGCGAACAGCAACTGACTCACTTCCCAAGCTCTCTCATCCACAAAAAACTGCATACTTGCCCCTCTTTCCGAAACTCTTGCATTCACCTCCATAACAACCCCATCCATAAACAAATTAAACAACCATGGAGACATCACACACCCCTGCCACAATCCTATATTCACTGAGAACCAATCACTTTCCTCTCTTCCTACACGTACACATGCCTTACATCCTTGATTAAAACTTTTCACTGCCTCTAACAACTTGCCTCCCACACCATATATTCTTAATACCTTCCACAGAGCATCTCTATCAACTCTATCATATGCCTTCTCCAGATCCATAAATGCTAAATACAAATCCATTTACTTTTCTAAGTATTTCTCATATACATTCTTAAATGCAAACAGCTGATGCACACATCCTCTACAGCTTCTGAAACCACACTGTTCTTCCCCAATCTGATGCTCTGTACATGCCTCCACCCTCTTAATCAATACCCTCCCATATAATTTCCGAGGAATACTCAACAAACTTATACCTATGTTATTTGAGCACTCAATCTTTTCCCTTTTGCCTTTGTACAATGGCACTATGCAAGCATTCCACCAATCCTCAGGCACCTCACCATGAATCATATATACATTAAATAACCTTACGAACCAGTCAACAATACAGTCATCCTCTTTTTTAAAAAATTCCACTGCAATACCTTCCAAACCGGCTGCCTTGCTGGCTTTCGTCTTCCGCAAAGCTTTTACTATCTCTTCTCTGTTTACCAAATCATTTTCCCTAACCCTCTCACTTTGCGCACCACCTCGACCAAAACATCCTATATCTGCAACTCTATCATCAAACACATTTAACAAACCCTCAAAATACTCACTCCATCTCCTTCTCACATCACCACTACTTGTTATTACCTCCCCAGTTAGCCCCTTCACTGAAGTTCCCATTTGCTCCCTTGTCTTATGCACTTTATCTATCTCCGTCCAAAACATCTTTTTATTCTCCCTGAAATTTAATAATACTCTCTCACCCCAACTCTCATTTGCCCTTTTTTTCACCTCTTGCACCTTTCTCTTGACCTCCTGCCTCTTTCTTTTATACATCTCCCATTCATTTGTATTTTTTCTCTTCAAAAATCGTCCAAATGCCTCTCTCTTTTCTTTCACTAATAATCTTACTTCTTCATCCCAACACTCAGTGCCCTTTGTAATGAACCCACCTCCCACGCTTCTCATGCCACAAGCATCTTTTGCGCAAGCCATCACTGCTTCCCTAAATACATCCCATTCCTCCCCCACTCCCCTTACCTCCTTTGTTCTCACCTTTTTCCATTCTGTACTCGGTGTCTCCTGGTACTTCCTCACACAAGTCTCCTTCCCAAGCTCACTTACTCCCACCACTCTCTTCACCCAAACATTCTCTCTTCTATTCTGAAAACCCATACAAATCTTCACCTTCGCCTCCACAAGATAATGATCAGACATTCCTCCAGTTGCACTTCTCAGCACATTAACATCCAAAAGTCTCTCTTTCGCGCGACTGTAGATTAACACGTACTCCAATAACGCTCTCTGACCATCTCTCCAACTTACATACGTATACTTATGTATATCTCTCTTTTTAAACCAGGTATTCCCAATCACCAGTCCTTTTTCAGCACATAAATCTACAAGCTGTTCACCACTTCCATTTACGACACTGAACACCCCATGTATACCAATTATTCCCTCAACTGCCACATTACTCACCTTTACATGCAAATCACCCATGACTATAACCCGGTTTTGTGCATCAAAACCACTAACACACTCATTCAGCTGCTTCCAAAACACTTGCCTCTCATGATCTTTCTTCTGATGCCCAGGTGCATATGCACCAATAATCACCCAACTCTCTCTAACAACTTTCAGTTTTAGCCATATCAGTCTAGAATTTACTTTCTTGCACTCTATCACACACTCCCACCACTCCTGTTTCAGGAGCAGTGCTGCTCCTTCCCTTCCTCTTGTCTTCTCAATAACCCCTGACTTTATTCCCAAGACATTCCCAAACCACTCTTCCCCTTTACCATTGAGCTTCGTTTCACTCAGAGCAAAAACATCCAGGTTCCTTTCCTCAAACATACTACCTATCTCTCCTTTTTTCTCATCTTGCTTATATCCACACCCATTTAGACACCCCAATTTGAGCCTTCGAGGAGGATGGGCACTCCCCGCGTGACTCCTTCTTGTGTTTCCCTTTTAGAGAGTTGAAATACAAGGAAGGGAGGGTTTCTGGCCCCCGCTCCCATCCCCTTTAGTCCCCTTCTACGACCCATGAGGAATGCGTGGGAAGTATTCTTTCTCCCTTATCCACAGGTATAATATATCCATGTATCGGTGTAATGTTTTCTGGAGTTCGTCTTTTACAAATATTGTGCAGTTCTAAAGGAACTACATCTCACAGAGGTCATCTGTACTGCCCACATTCAGGGTTTTTTACACATGCCTAAGAATACAAGGACAGATCTAGTTAGAAAGCCATGGTAGAGGAAGGCCTGGAGGAATGCCATTGTATCTGACTTTACAGAATTTGTCAACCTAAAGGTTATTCATCAATTTCAGTATCTATAAACCCAACTGTTTTTATAGAATCCAAAATTTTGGTTATCTAAAAAAAGTTCATCGTTCTAGTTACGTTAACAATATCGTTTAAAATTTCAACTATGTTTCGTTTATTTCACTGTTATGAGGGGGAAATCGCAGTGTATATATATATATATATATATATATATATATATATATATATATATATATATATATATATATATATATATATATATATATCATTTATATAGTTTGTCGCCGTCTCACGCGTTAGCGAGGTAGCGCAAGAAAGCACCCGAAAGAATGGCCTAACCCACCCATATTCACATGTATATACATGCATGCCCACATACCATCATATACATACCTATATATTTCAACGTATACATACGTATACATACTCAAACACATACATATATACACATGTACATATTCATACTTGCTGCCCTCATCCATTCTCGCTGCTACTCCACCACATATAAAATGGCACCCCCATCACTCTGCATACGCACGAGGTAGCGCTGGGATATGACAACAAAGACCACATTTGTTCCCACCCAGTCTCAATCTATCATGTGTAATGCACCGAAACCACTGCTCCCTTTCCACATCCGGGCCTAACAAAACTTTCCATTGTTTACCTTAGACGCTTCACATGCCCTGGTTGAATCCATTCACAGCACGTCGACCCCTCTTTACCGCAATGTTCCAATTCACTGTATTCCTTGCACGCCTTTCACCTTTCTGTATGTTCAGGCCCCGATCACCCAAAATCTTTTTCACTCCATCCTTCCACCTCCAATTTGGTCTCTCACTTCTTCTCGTTCCCTCCACCTTTAACGTATATATCCTCATTGTCAATCTTTCCTCACTCATTCTCTACATGTGACCAAACCAAATCAATACACCCTCTTCTGCTCTCTCAACCACACTCCTTTTATTACCAAACTTCTCTCTTACTCTTACCCTTTCCTTACTTACTCGATCAATCCACCTCACACCAATTTTCGTCCTCAAACACCTCATTTCTAACACATCCACCCTCCTCCGCACAACCCTGTCTATAGCCGATGCCACAAAACCATATTCCTTCAAACATACCCATTTTTGCTGTTCGAGTAAACATTCTTGCTTCCACACCTTCTTCAACGCTCCCAGAACCTTATCCCCCCTCACCCACCCTGTGACTCACTTCCGCTTCCATCTTTCCATCAGCTGCCAAATCCACTACCAAATATCTAAAACACTTCACTTCCTCCAGTTTTTTCCATTCAAACCTACCTCCCAGTTGACTTGTCCCTCAACCCTACTCAGCCTAATAACCTTGCTCTTATTCACATTCACTCTCAGCTTTCTTCTTTCACACACTTTACCAAACTCAGTCACCAGCTTCTGCAATTTCTCACCCGAATCAGCCACCAGCACGGTATCATCAGCGAACAGCAACTGACTCACTTGACAAGCCCTCTCATCCACAACAGACTGCATACTTGCCCCTCTTTCCAAAAGTCTTGCATCACCTCCCTAACAACCCCATCCATAAACAATTAAACAACCATATAGACATCACGTACTCCTGCCGCAAACCGACATTCACTGGGAGCCAAATACTTTTGTCTTTTCCTATTCGTACACACGCCTTATTTCTTCGATAAAAACTTTTCACTGCTTCTAGCAACTTACCTCCCACACCACGTACTCTTAATACCCTTCACAAACCATCTCCATGAAGTCTATCACATGCCTTCTCCAGATCCATAAATGCTACATACAAATCCATCTGTTTTTCTAAGTATTTTCACATGCATTCTTCAAAGGAAACACTTGATCTACACATCCTCTACCATTTCTGAAACCACGCTGCTCTTCACCAATCTGATGCTCTGTACATGCCTTGACCTCCTCTATCAATACTCTCCCATATAACTTCCCAGAAATACTCAATAGACTTATACCTCTGTAATTTAGACACTCACCTTTATCCCCTTTGCATTTGTACAATGGCGCTATGCATGCATTCTGCCAATCCTCAGGCTCTTCATGAACCATACATACATTGAATAGCCTCACCAAGTCAACAATACAGTCACCCTCTTTTTTAATAAATTCCACTACAGTGCCATCGAAACCCGCCACCATGCGGACTTCCATCTTCCGCAAAGCCTTCACTATCTCTTCATTGTTTACCAAATCATTATCTCTGATCTCTCACTTGGCACACCACCTCGACCAAAACACCCTATACCTACCACTCTATCATCAAACACGTTCAACAAACCATTATTACTTCTTCATTTGCCCATTTCACCGATGTTCCCATTTGTTCTCTTGTCTTACGCACTTCATATACCTCCTTCCAAGACATCTTTTTATTCTCGCTAAAATTGAATGATTCTCACCCTAAGTCTCATTTACCCTGTTTTCCACCTCTTTCATCTTTCTGTTGACCTCTTGCCGCTTTCTTTTATACATCTCCCGTTCATTTTCACTATTTTCCTGCAAAAATCGTCCAAATGCCTCTCTCTTCTCTTTCACTAATAATCTTACTTCTTCATCCCACCACTCAATACCCTTTCTAATCTGCCCACCTCCCACTCTTTCTCACGCCACAGGCATCTTTTGCGGAAGCCATTACGGCTTCACTAAACACATCCCATTCCTCCCCCATTCCCCTTACGTCATTTGCTCTCACCTTTTTCCATTCTGCACTCAGTCTCTGCTGGTACTTCCTCACACAAGTCTCCTTCCCAAGCTCACTTACTCTCACCATTCTCTTCACCGCCAACATTCTCTCTTCTTTTCTGAAAACCTCTACAAATCTTCACCTTCGCCTCCACAAGATAATGATCAGACATCCCTCTAGTTGCCCCTCTCAGCACATTAACGTCCAAAAGTCTCTCTTTCACGTGCCTATCAATTAACACCAAATCCAATAACGTTCTCTGGCCATCTCTCCTACTTATATACGTATACTTATGTATATCTTTCTTAAACCGAGTATTCCCAATCATCAGTCCTTTTTTAGCACACAAATCTACAAACTCTTCACCTTTTCCATTTACAACACTGAACACCGAATGTACACCAATTATACCCTCAGCTACCACGATACTCAGATGACCCATCACTACAACCCGGTTTCGTGCATCAAAGCTGCTAAAACGCTCACTCAACTGCTCCCAAATCACTTGCCTCTCATGATCTTTCTTTTCATGACCAGGTGCATAGGTACCAATAATCACCCAACTCTTTCCATCTATCTTTAGTTTTACCCATATGAATCTAGAGTTTACTTTCTTAAACTCTACCACATACTCCCACAACTCCTGCTTTAGGAGTAGTGCTACACCTTCCTTTGCTCTTGTCTTGTCACCAACCCCTGACTTAACTCCCAAGACATTCCCAAACCACTGTTCCACTTTACCCTTGAGCTTCGTTTCACTCAGAGCCAAAACATCCTGGTTCCTTTCCTCAAACATACTACCTATCTCTCCTTTTTTCTCATCCTCGTTACATCCACACACATTTAGACACCCCAATCTGAGTCGTCGAGGAGGATGAGCACTCACAGCATGACTTCTTTTTCTGTTTCCCCTTTTAGAAAGTTAAAATACAAAGAGGGGAGGGTTTCTCGCCCCCTTCTCACGTCCCCTTAATCGCCTTCTGCGACACGTGGGGAATGCGTGGAAAGTTTTCTTTCTCCCCTGTCCCTATATGTTTAAGCATATGCTGATAGCCACGAGGAAAAATGAAACTTGTCAATTTCTGGGTGCACCTTTTTGCTCGTCTGTTTAGGTACATACGCGTATTTTTGTGAAAGATTTATAGCAGTGGGTGGATAGCCCATCAAAAAGCATAAAGATATCCAACTTGTGAATGTAAGTTGATCTGAGTCATTGAAGAACGATTTCAGAAATTGCTTTATGTTTGAACATATGCTCTAATGCTCATAGCCATGTGAAAGGATCTTTTTTTACACGAGTCTTTATCAATAACGAGAAAGCATAGAAAGACTCTAATCAGCTGTATTCAAAATTGTATGATGAACTGTTTCGCTCAAATCATTTTTTACTGAAGTATTAACATTGTTTGGGCATTTCTTTATCACTTTCTTATTATTCATGCAAACCTTCAAAAGTTTACTGTCTCAGTATCTCCAGATAATCATTTCCTTGTGTCATACAGGCTAGAACCTTTATCAGTTTTGACATTTGAACTTGAGGTTGCCGAAAAGTTAGATCGTTCTGAGAAAAGTCAGTTTTAAATAAAACAAAATCCCAATCAAAAGGTCGAGCAGTGAACATTTCTACCTCAATTATCTGTAAGGAATCTTAGATTCTTTGAGCGTAAACTTATAAAGGCAATAGTACATTGTTAACAACTCCTTACAAACTCTGAGTTATATTTTTGTTTCTGCTGGCAAACATTTATTGGTGATTATGTATCCGCATATCTGATGTTAGATAACCTGACACAGAGACCCACCGCTGACGGTTATCAGTATTATCTGTGTCGTATCATCACATAACGAAACAAATGTACTGCGGTGTCTGTCTCTTTAATACTGTAGCTTTTGCGAATGTGTCAGTATGGCCTTATCTATCGTTTCATTCTTTTCCATTTTTGGTGACGAGTTATTTCAGTATAAAACTTTCTCTTATGGGCACCAGGTTTAAGTATAAATCGAGGATAGTATCTATGAAGATAGTAGACTCAGTTGCCTCTGTTCCCTGAGAATAATCGTATATAAATCTTTTTAAAGTTTCTCTTAATTCATTCCTAAGTGATTTACACCTTAAACTACGAAGCAAGAGATACCACTTAGTTTTCTGCATCCCTCTCGGCTTCATATCTTTTGTTGTGTTTCACACTTAATACACAGTAATTTTTTTTTCGACTCATATTTTACCAATGAATACTTTCCACAACGAGATAAAAGAGGACAAGACTTTTCACCACGGCAAATATGGTGTATACCCTGACGTAAACGACGGATATTTCAGCCGAAAAAGTTAATACGATCCGGGTAATCACATCCTTCATACTCTCACTATATCTTATACCTGTCTTTGGCCCGTGATGCTCATGTGGTGTTCTCCACATTTTATTATTTTCATTGTGAAAGCTACTTCGATGTAAGTCTGTATCACTTATCATTTTGTGCAATGCATAAAAGTGTGTATAACTTATCATTTTCTTCATTGCATGGAGGTGTGTATCACTTATTATTTTGTCTACTGTATAAGATTGTGTAACACTTATTTTCTGCACCGCATTGCAGTGAGTATCACTTATTATATTGTCCTCTGTATAGAATATACATCACTTAATTTGCTGACTGTGTGTATCACATATCATTTTGTTCACTCTATAGAAATGTATATTGCTTATTCATTTTATTCACTGTATAGATATGTGTATCGCTTATTATTTTGTTCATTGTAAAGAAGCATGTGTTACTTATCATTCTGTTCACTGTATATAAATACGAGCTCCAAGAATTACCTTTAACCACCCAGTTTCCTTATCAACTCCCTCACTCAACTATCATAGATAAATATCGGTTTTTAGTATCTGAAGTCCAAAAAAGAGAGATGTACTTGGTACACAGTTATTCAGTTTTTAAAGATGCTGTTGAAAGATTTAGGAATTATGGCAATCATATATGTGTTTAGACTGACATAAATGCATCCCTGAGTGCTCCTTCCACTGTATGATGGGGTGGGATGACCGTTGTAAGTATCCTCTTCGTGCTCTGTTCTAGGAATTTGGCTTGAGATACATAAAACCGGTTAGACCTCATTCTAGAGATGAGTCAAAGTGAGGCCCTCTAGTCCTCATATACTGAGATTTTGACCCATAGTGTGTAGCCTCTAGGAAAAAAGATTCAAAAACAAATATCATATGTCATCAAAATTGAAAAGACGACTTTTCTACGTTGTCACCTTTGGGAATTTCAAAATCATCCATTTTTTCTTTTAGGTCATTACACAAATGGAGTTAATCAAGTGCATCAATCTTCTTACCTCATTTATACACATTTTCACCATACATCCAGTATCCTAAAGCGAGTGAAAGAATCCATATTATGCTTAACATCATTTGGGTCAGTGTCCTTACGTTTCATAACGGATTCATCTGGCTTCGTGGAGCGAGGTTCAGTGCCCCACGGAGTTTCCGTGAAGATCATCGCCATCTGATGTTAACATCTCAATGCCGCATCGTAGGATTCATTGCTTTTGGTCGTTACGTCTGTCTTCTTCAGCCTCTTCCTTGATTCAATGTATGAAGTGCTCTCCTTTGCCATAACTGTGCAGGATTACGTCTATCGAAAGCTTATACCGCGCACTGTTAGCGGCACTAGCCTGGGTGGTTTCCTCTAAGAATCACCGCACAGAGCGACATAGTAGTACTTCAACTCCACATATGTCAGCAACGTGGTCCTCCCTAAAACACTTTCCACAACGAGATAAAAGAGATAAAGACTTTTCACTAGTGCAAATATGGTATATATATCTTTCTTTTCTTTCAAACTATTCGCCATTTCCCGCATTAGCGAGGTAGCGTTAAGAACAGAGGACTGGGCCTTTGAGGGAATACCCTCACCTGGCCCAATTCTCTGTTCCTTCTTTTGGAAAATTGAAAAAAAAAAAGAAAAAAAAAAACCGAGAGGGGAGGATTTCCAGCCCCCCGCTCCCTCCCCTTTTAGTCGCCTTCTACGACACGCAGGGAATACGTGGGAAGTATTCTTAATCCCCTATCCCCAGGGATAATGGTATATATATATATATATATATATATATATATATATATATATATATATATATATATATATATATATATATATATATATATATATATATATATATATATATATATATATATATATATATATATGTTCATTATACTTTGTTGCTGTCTCCCGCGTAAGCGAAGTAAAGCAAAGAAACAGACGAAAGAATGGCCCAACCCACCCACATACACATGTATATACATGAACGCCCACACACGCACATATACATACCTATACATTTCAACGTATGCATACATATACACACACAGACATATACATATATCCACATGTACATATTCATACGTGATGCCTTCTTTCATTCCTGTCGCGACCCCGCCCGACATGAAATGACACCCCGCTACCCCCGCGCACGTGCGAGGTAGCGCTAGGGAAAGACAACAAAGGCCACATTCATCCACGCTCAGTTTCTAGCTGTTATGTGTAATGCACAGCTCCCTTTCCACATCCAAGTACCAAAAGACTTTCCATGGTTTACGCCAGACGCTTCACATGACCTGGTTCAATCCAGTGACACCATGTCAACCCGATTATACCACATCGTTCCAATTTACTCTATTCCTTGCACACTTTTCAGCCTCATGTATGTTCAGGCCCCGATCACTCAAAATCTTTTTCACTCCATCCTTCCACTCCAGTCTGGTCTACCAATTCTCGTTCCCTTCACCTCTGACACATATGTCCTCTTTGTCAATCTCTCCTCATTCATTCTCTCCATGTGACCAAGCAATTTCAATACACCGACTTCTGTTCTCTCAACCATATTATTTTTATTACTACAAATCAATCTTACACTTTCATTACTTACTCGATCAAACCACCTCACACCATATATTGTCCTCAAACATCTCATTTCCAACACATCCATCCTCCTCCGCACAACCCTATCTATAGCCCATGCCTCACGACCATATAACATTGGTGGAGCCACTATCCCATCAAACATACCCATTTTTCCTCTACGACATAACGTTCTCAACTTTACACATTCTTCAACGCTCCCAAAACATTCGCCAACTCCCCCAACCTGTGACTCACTTCCACTTCCATGCTTCCAGCCGCTGCTACATCCAATCCCAGACACCTAAAACACTACAATTCCTCCATTTTCTCTCCATTCAGACTTACCGTCCAGTTGACTTGTCCCTCAACCGTACTGAAATCAATATCATTGCTCTTAATCACATTTACAATCAGCATTCTTCTTTCACACACTGCAAAAAACTCAGTCACCACCTTCTGCAGTTTCTCACCTGAATCAGCTTCTCTCACCTGTATCATCAGCGAACAACAACTGAATCACTTCCCAAGCCCTCTCATCCACAACAGACTGCAGACTTACTCCTCTCTCGAAAGCTCTCGCATAAGTTTACACACACACACACACACACACACACATATATATATATATATATATATATATATATATATATATATATATATATATATATATATATATATATATATATATATATATATATATATATATATATATATATATATGTATATATATATTTAGAAAAACTTAGAAATACTTAGAAAAACAAATGGATTTGTATGTAGCATTTATGGATCTGGAGAAGGCATATGATAGAGTTGATAGAGATGCTCTGTGGAAGGTTTTAAGAATATATGGTGTGGGAGGCAAGTTGTTAGAAGCAGTGAAAAGTTTTTATCGAGGATGTAGGCATGTGTACGTGTAGGAAGAGAGGAAAGTGATTGGTTCTCAGTGAATGTAGGTTTGCGGCAGGGGTGTGTGATGTCTCCATGGTTGTTTAATTTGTTTGTGGATGGGGTTGTTAGGGAGGTGAATGCAAGAGTTTCGGAAAGAGGGGCAAGTATGCAGTCTGTTCTGGATGAGAAAGCTTGGGAAGTGAGCCAGTTGTTGTTCGCTGATGATACAGCGCTGGTGGCTGATTCATGTGAGAAACTGCAGAAGCTGGTGACTGAGTTTGGTAGTGTGTGAAAGAAGAAAGTTAAGAGTAAATGTGAATAAGAGCAAGGTTATTAGGTACAGTAGGGTTGAGGGTCAAGTCAATTGGGAGGTAGGTTTGAATGGAGAAAAACTGGAGGAATTAAAGTGTTTTAGATATCTGGGAGTGGATCTGGCAGCGGATGGAACCATGGAAGCGGAAGTGAATCGTAGGGTGGGGGAGGGGGCGAAAATTCTTGGAGCCTTGAAGAATGTTTGGAAGTCGAGAACATTATCTCGGAAATCAAAAATGGGTATGTTTGAAGGAATAGTGGTTCCAACAATGTTGTATGGCTGCGAGGCGTGGGCTATGGATAGAGTTGTGCGCAGGAGGGTGGATGTGCTGGAAATGAGATGTTTGAGGACAATATGTGGTGTGAGGTGGTTTCATCGAGTAAGTAACGTAAGGGTAAGAGAGATGGGTGTAAATAAAAAGAGTGTGGTTGAGAAAGCAGAAGAGCGTGTTTTGAAATGGTTTGGTCACATGGAGAGAATGAGTGAGGAAAAATTGACCAAGAGGATATATGTGTCAGAGGTGGAGGGAACGAGGAGAAGTGGGAGACCAAATTGGAGGTGGAAAGATGGAGTGAAAAAGATTTTGAGTGACTGGGGCCTGAACATGCAGGAGGGTGAAAGGCGTGCAAGGAATAGAGTGAATTGGATCGATGTGGTATACCGGGGTTGACGTGCTGTCAGTGGATTGAATCAGGGCATGTGAAGCGTCTGGGGTAAACCATGGAAAGTTGCGTGGGGCCTGGATGCGGAAAGGGAGCTGTGGTTTCGGGCATTATTGCATGACAGCTAGAGACTGAGCGTGAACGAATGGGGCCTTTGTTGTCTTTTCCTAGCGCTCCCTCGCACACATGAGGGGGGAGGGGATGGTATTCCATGTGTCGCGAGGTGGCGATGGGAATGAATAAATGCAGATAGTGTGAATTGTGTGCACGGGTATATATGTATGTGTCTGTGTGTGTATATATATTTGTACATGGAGATGTATAGGTATGTATATTTGCATGTGTGGACATGTATGTATATACATGTGTATGGTGGTGGGTTGGGCCATTTCTTTCGTCTGTTTCCTTGCGCTACCTCGCAAACGTGGGAGACAGCGACAAAGCAAGATAGAAAATAAATGATAAATATATATGCGCGTAAATATGAATATATGTATATATATATATATATATATATATATATATATATATATATATATATATATATATATATATATATATATATATTCTTTTCTTCTTTCTTTTAAACTATTAGCCATTTCCCGCGTTAGCGAGGTAGCGTTAAGAACAGAGGACTGGGCCTTTTTTGGAATATCCTCACCTGGCCCCCTCTGTTCCTTCTTTTGGAAAATTAAAAAAAAAACGAGAGGGGAGGATTTCCAGCCCGCCGCTCCCTCCCCTTTTAGTCGCCTTCTACGACACGCAGGGAATACGTGGGAAGTATTCTTAATCCCCTATCCCCAGGGATAATATATATATATATATATATATATATATATATATATATATATATATATATATATATATATATATATATATATATATATATATATATATATATATATATATATATATATATATATATATATATATATATATATATATATATATTTTTTTTTTTTTTTTTTTTTCCAAAAGAAGGAACAGAGAAGGGGGCCAGGTGAGGATATTCCCTCAAAGGCTCAGTCCTCTGTTCTTAGCGCTACCTCGCTAATGCGGGAAATGGCGAATAGTATGAAAAAAAAAAAAAAAAAAAAAAAAATATCATACAAACCTCCAACAGCCAGGGTCGAACCCGGGACCCCTGTGCTACAGGCGGGAATGCTACCGCTAGGCTATGAGCCTGGCTAAGGGGAAATAACTATTCGAATTCTGTGTACTGGAATACTTTTCGTCTTACGTTGGTGAGCAACAGGGTCTACACCGGTTATTTCCAAGCACGCGCACATAGCCAGCAGGTAATATTTAACCGAACCTAACTGTACAATGCGGAAGTATATGAATACGAAAAAAGTGTTGTGATTTCAGACAAAAGTAACTATTTATCTAAAATGAATGATCTAGAAGATCTAAATGGAGACATAACATATTCTAAACTCAGCAAAAATCCTTTAGAAGCAGTTAATTCCCATTTCAATCAAGAAATGAAGCTGTTGTTGAATGGTAATGGTTCTTATATCAAAAATTTGTCATCTTTGTCCCCTTCATTGCCATATAAGTATGGACTAATCAAAACACGTAAAACAGAATTTTCCAGCAAGACCTATTGTGAGTTTAGTATACTCCATTACATATAAATTGTCAAAATGGTTGGTTTCTTTATTAAGCCATTTAGTGGGTAAGGTATCAAATTCTGATATCATGAACAATGTAGATTTAGTCCACAAGCTAGAAAATATTAATGTTAATTTTGATTTCAAACTGGTTAGCTTTGATGTTTCCTCACTTTTCACAAAAGTTCCAGTTGATGACCTTTTAGAATATCTATTTGATGTCTTCGATGATATTCATTTACCTTTTTCAAAGTCTGTTTTCGTTGAACTGATAAGATTATGAATAAAAGACTGTGTATTTTAATTTAATGGAAATTATTATGCTAAAAAAAATTTGGTATGGCAATGGGTAACCCTCTTTCATCAGTACTAACTGATCTTCATATGGAATTTTTTGAAAGAAAATTACTGAAAGATATCTTACCTTCCAATGCAATTTGGTTTAGGTATGTAGATGATGGTATGTTGCCATTTTTAGATTGCATATGCCATAGGCAAGGAAACAAGATAGAGTTTAGCATATACAGAAAACCTGCCAATGTATGCTCATATATCCATTATTACTCATGTCAACATGACAGAGTTAGATTATCGTCATTTCAGTCTATGCTCCTTAGAGCATTACGTATTTTCAGTCCAGAGTGTATTGATGATGAGTTTGAGAAGATATATTCTATTGGATCTAAGTTAAAGAACCCCAAATCTTTCATTGATAAATCACTTAAGTTAGCAAAGAAATCATTTTATAGAGTTGAGCCCAAACCTGCGATTGAAAACAGCAACAATAATACTATAAAGAATATCTTAATCAGGAATTCACCAAAAAAATTCTCCTGGATGCATCTATAAAGTGCCAGGTAGAAATTGTGATGAGTTTTATGTTGGCCAAACTGGTAAGGATCTTTCTGCTAGACTTAAGCAACATATATATAGTATAAGAATGGGACAAGAATAAAATGCCTTCTTTAATCACGTTAAAAACTATGATCATTGTATTTACTGGAGAAATGCCATCACAGATATTAACTCTAACTCTATTACCACGAGAAATATCATTGAGTCTTCTATTATTATATAGACAAACAATAGTAATCTTAATTTTAGTGATGGTGTATACAAATTAAATAACTTTATTGTTGATAGTATTTGTTAAATGATAAGTTTATGAAAGCATGTTGTCTGTCTTGGATAATCGCGTGTTTACCAAATGGCGTCCTAGCTTCGTTTCTTCGATGCACATCAAGTGGCTGTTATATTCCTCTCTTGTGTCTCCCCTGATGATATGATTATTACACGAAAGTGCACTTGGAAACTTATCGTGTTTAATATTCTCCGTGGACTCATGAAAAATTGTGATCCTTTCCTATATATATATATATATATATATATATATATATATATATATATATATATATATATATATATATATATATATATATATATATATATATATATATATATATATATGTACATATATATATATATATATATATATATATATATATATATATATATATATATATATATATATATATATATATATATATATATATATATATATATATATATATATATATATATATATATTTATATATATAAATGTATATATGTATATATATATATATATATATATATATATATATATATATATATATATATATATATATATATATATATATATATATATATATATATATATATTGTTGACTGGTTTGTAATGTTATTCAATGTATGTATGACTCATGGTGAGGTGTTTGATGATTGGCGGAATGCTTGCATAGTGCCATTGTACAAATGCATAGGGGATGGAAGTGAGTGGTCAAATTACAGAGGTATAAGTTTGTTGAGTATTCCTGGGAAATTATACGGGAAGGTATTGATTGAGAGGGTGAAGGCATGTACAGAGCATCAGATTGGGGAAGAGCAGTGTGGTTTCAGAAGAGGTAGAGGTGGATCAGGTGTTTGCTTTGAAGAATGTATGTAAGGAATACTTAGAAAAGCAATAGGATTTGTATGTAGTATTCATGGATCTGGAGAAGTCATATGATAGAGGTGATATAGATGTTCTGTGGAAGGTATTAAGAATATATTTCGTGGGACGAAAGTTGTTAGAAGCAGTGAAAATTTTTTATCAATGATGTAAGGCATGTGTACGAGTAGGAGGAGAGGAAAGTGATTGGTACTCCGTGAATGTTGGTTTGCGGCAGAGGTGCGTGATGTCTCCATGGTTGTTTAATTTCTTTATGGATGGGGTTGTTAGGGAGGTGAATGCAAGAGTTTTGGAAAGAGGGGCAAGTATGCACTCTGTTGTGGATAATAGAGCTTGGGAAGTGAGTCAGTTGTTGTTCGCTGATGATACAGCGCTGGTGGCTGATTCGGGTGAGAAACTGCAGAAGCTGGTGACTGAGTTTGGTAAGTGTGTGAAAGAAGAAACCTGAGAGTAGATGTGAATAAGAGCAAGGTTATTGAGCACAGTAGGGTTGAGATACAAGTCAATTGGAAGGTAAGTTTGAATGGAGAAAAACTGGAGGAAGTGAAGCGTTTTAGATATCTGGGAGTGGATTTAGCAGTGGATGGAACCATGAAAACGGAAGTAAATCATAGGGTTGGGGAGGGGGCGAAAGTTCTGGAAGCGTTGAAGAATGTGTGGAAATCGAGAACGTTATCTTGGAAAGCGAAAATGGGTATGTTTGAAGGAATAGTGGTTTCAACAAAGTTTTATGGTTGCGACACGTGGGCTATAGATAGAGACGCGCGGAGGAGGGTACGTGTAATGGAAATAAGATGTTTGAGGACAATATGTGGTGTGAAGTGGTTTGATCGAGTAAGCAATGAAAGGGTAAGAGAGATGTGTGGTAATAAAATGAGTGTGGTTAAGAGAGCAGAAGAGGGTGTTTTGAAATGGTTTGGTCGCATGGAACGAAGGAACAGAGAAGGGGGCCAGGTAAGGATATTCCCTCAAAGGCCCAGCCCTCTGTTCTAAACGCTACCTTGCTAACGCGGGAAATGGCGAATAGTTTGAAAGAAGAAATATATATATATATATATATATATATATATATATATATATATATATATATATATATATATATATATATATATATATATATATATATATATATATCTTTCTTTCAAACTATTCGCCATTTCCCGCTTTAGCAAGGTAGCGTTAAGAACAGAGGACTGGGCCTCTGAGGGAATATCCCCTTCTCTGTTCCTTCTTTTGGAAAAATTAAAAAAAAAAAAAAAAACACGAGGGGAGGATTTCCAGCCCCCCGCTCCCTCCCCTTTTAGTCGCCTTCTACGACACGCAGGGAATGCGTGGGAAGTGTTCTTTCTCCCCTATGCTCAGGGATAATATATATATATATATATATATATATATATATATATATATATATATATGCACACAAGTTTAGAGCCAATAATCTAAGAATAAGTATAGGATATCTGACTGTGATATATTCTAATATGTTTATTAAGTTATTATATCAAATCATACAATTTTAAGTATAAGCAGTGCACTCAGAACGTAGGCTGAAGGAATAACACATTGACATTATATATATATGGAACTACATTAATGAATACTTAATAGAACGTGTGTGAATGAACATGAACACTGTATTTATATCCTTTATTAACAAATGGCAAAACATGATGAAGCTTGTCTTATACTTTCTTGATGGTTTGGTTTGAGAATCATTTGGTTAGATATAAGCAAACTAACGGATCTCAGTTTAGAGAGACGGGATGGAAGTTACTTCAAGGAAGTAGCAAACACAGTCTTATAGGTGTATAGTGTCGTAATCATAGGATGATGCTGACGTGTCTGGATCACACATAGTTGTAAATCTGGTGCTCTTTTCAATTCCAGTTTTCCAGATAAGTCACATATTGCGTATCTATTTATACATAACCTTGATTAATAACTTTCTCGAGTATAAAGGAGAGAACAGATGAGATCCAGCCAACGGTAATGATCAAGAAGAGGCCCTGCATGTGGTTCATGCTGAGGGGGATGACGCCGTCCGCTCCAGCCTGGTGCTCAAGGCCTCTCGCACTGTCGTCGCCAGCACCGTCATCCCTCTGAAGGTGACAAGTAGGGAATATCATACCATGTTTTCTTAAGCAATGCATCACTTTTATTGAGCCAGATGCATATGAAAAAACACTCACTGGTCGGGTAGGTGTCAGTCTTGCAAAACGTATTCATTGATCACTCGGAGCAAATGTTTTCATTTAACTACACGACATGAGGAATGAGAGGTGAGATTCAATTTCTGAAAGATAAAAAAAATCTTCCTTTATATTTCCCAATCAGTGCATGTCATTTATATATCTATATGCAAGTCTTTCTAGTTTACAGCTAGACTAATGCATTGTTGATACTACGCAATATTGGGCTATGCATATTTACCCATAAAAAGCAAGAAAGGTATGGGTTTTTACGCCCTACCTCAGTTCTTCCCCCGTAGTAGCTGGCAGAACTCGCACATGATGGCTTGACACATGACGTGGGCTTATGCAAGAACAAATTGCCGAACAGTCTCTATGAGTACAACACTTCAGGAAAGCGAGCATATCTTTCGTAATGAACTATACTTCGAGAAACTCAGCGAGTTATCTATCATTATGATTCTAAATAAATTAACGTGTGAGTCGCTTTAAAGGTTTTTTTTTTCTTTTTAACAGTAAGCCATCTCCACCCAGTTTGATATCAGTCAGTCAAGTAGAGAGCTTAAACATTTTCAACTCGTCTTGACTCTCTCTCTCTCTCTCTCTCTCTCTCTCTCTCTCTCTCTCTCTCTCTCTCTCTCTCTCTCTCTCTCTCTCTCTCTCTCTCTCTCTCTCTCTCTCTCTCTCTCTCTCTCTCTCTCTCTCTCTCTCTCAGGTATATCAATTACCTGCCTGGGTAACGAGAGGGTTGATGGCGTTGTCAAAGTGTCCTCCTCTGACCCAGGTAGCTGTCTTTTCTTTCTGCCTCAACCACTCGTAGACTACTGGCATTCCCTCCGCTAACAAAAAATTTATCCATATCACACAAAACACCTGAAAACAAGAAAATCGCACAGCTCACTCATCGTAACTCTAGATTTTTCTGCGGTGAGCACTACACGTTAACCCAACCTTTCTGCAAAATCTCGTCCAAAGTGCTTGTAAGTTCTTTCTCTCCCTGATAACAGAAATGATATTTCGAGGATGAAGTAGAAAAATTAGAATTCGAGTGAGCCTTTGATATCTACTCTGCGGTCACGACCACTGTTAAGTCAAATTCACCTGCTACAAACTAGCTTCTCTTTCCTCTCTGCAGTCCTCTCCTCTGAGATAATCGTTTCTGAGGCAACTCTATGGTGAGGAAGGACCTTTTGCAAGTAACATGGCCAGCGGTTATTACGGTAGTTGGCGTGCTTTGACGAAGTAGGAAATCGCTACAAATGACTCGCTATGTCACAGTCCCAGTGGAACTTCACTGCAACAGGCATTTGATAGTGGGCCAATTCTCCCAGTAGGCCCTTCCTTCTACCCTAGTACTTAAGGAGAAAAGAGCCACTTTTGCCCAAAGAGACTAGGCGTTTTGAGGACTTTTTTGGTTTAATAATGTGAATTTCGCAATCCCTTTTGAGCTTTCTATAATGATAGCTATTACTTCTACGCACATGAATGGGCTCTCTTGAAAATGTTCCCTATTGGTGAGATTCCTTACATGTAGGTAACTTGATTTTGTAACTCAAACATTATATTTTGTAATTCAAACATTAAATTTTGTAACTCAAGCAATATATATATACAACATTGTTGGAGCCACCATTCCTTCAAACATACCCATTTTTGCTTTCCGAGATAATGTTCTCGACTTCCACACATTCTTCAAGGCTCCCAGAACTTTCGCCCCCTCCCCCACCCTATGATTCACTTCCGCTTCCATGGTTCCATCCGCTGCCAAATTTACTCCCAGACATCTATAACTCATCACTTCCTCCAGTTTTTCTCCATTCAAACTTACCTCCCAATTTACTAGACCCGCAACCCTACTGTATCTAATAACTTTACTCTTATTCACATTTACTCTCAACTTTCTTCTTTCACACATTTTACGAAACTCGGTCACCATCTCCTGCAGTTTCTTACATGAATAAGCCAACAGCGCTGTATCATCAGCGAACAATAACTGACTCCCTTCCCAAGCTCTCTCATCCACAACAGACTGCATACTTAACCTTCTTTCCAAAACTCTTGCATTCACCTACCTAACAACTCCATCCATAAACAAATTAAACAACGATGGAGACATCACACACCACTGCCGCAAACCTACATTCACTGAGAACCAGTCACTTTCTTCCTACACGCACACATGCCTTACATCCTCGATAAAAACTTTTCACTGCTTCTAACAACTTGTCTCCCACACCATATATTCTTAATACCTTCCACAGAGCATCTCCATCAACTTTATCATATGCCTTCTCCAGATCCATAAATGCAACATACAAATCCATTTGCTTTTCTAAGTATTTTTCACATACATTCTTCAAAGCAAACACCTGATCCACACATCCTCTACCACTTCTGAAACACACTGTTCTTCCCCAATCTGATGCTCTGTACATGCCTTCACCCTCTCAATCAATACCCTCCCATATAATTTACCAGGAATACTCAACAAACTTGTACCTCTGTAATTTGCGCACTCACTCTTATCTCCTTTGCCTTTGTACAATGGCACTATGCACGCATTCCGCCAATGCTCAGGCACCTCACCATGAGTCATACATACATTAAATAACCTTACCAACCAGTCAACAATACAGTCACCCCCTTTTTTAATAAATTCCACTGCAATACCATCCAAACCTGCTGCCTTGCCGGCTTACATCTTCCGCAAAGCTTTTACTACCTCTTCTCTGTTTACCAAATCATTTTCCCTAACCCTCTCACTTTGCACACCACCTCGACCAAAACTCCCTATATCTGCCACTCTGTCATCAAACACATTCAACAAACCTTCAAAATACTCACTCCATCTCCTTCTCACATCACCACTACTTGTTATCACCTCCCCATTTGTGCCCTTAACTGAAGTTCCCATTTGCTCCCTTGTCTTACGCACTTTATTTACCTCCTTCCAGAACATCTTTTTATTCTCCCTAAAATTTAATGATACTCTCTCACCCCAACTCCCATTTGCCCTTTTTTTCACCTCTTGCACCTTTCTCTTGACCTCCTGTCTCTTTCTTTTATACATCTCCCACTCAATTGCATTTTTTCCCTGCAAAAATCGTCCAAATGCCTCTCTCTTCTCTTTCACTAATACTCTTACTTCTTCATCCCACCACTCACTACCCTTTCTAATGAACCCACCTCCCGCTCTTCTCATGCCACAAGCATCTTTTGCGCAATCCATCGCTGATTCCCTAAATACATCCCATTCCTCCCCCACTCCCCTTACTTCCATTGTTCTCACCTTTTTCCATTCTGTACTCGGTGTCTCCTGGTACTTCCTCACACAAGTCACTTTCCAAGCTCACTTACCTCA